>NC_137604.1:40845231-41077731 GCF_963280865.1 Gymnoscopelus braueri
CATGTCTCTCTCTCTCTTCAATCTATTCCGTTTCCATCTCTCTCTCTCTCTCTCTCTCTCTCTCTCTCTCTCTCTCTCTCTCTCTCTCTCTCTCTCTCTCTCTCTCTCTCTCTCTCTCTCTCTCTCTCTCTCTCTCTCTCTCTCATATTCACCAGGTCAGGTCTGTTGGTCCAATGGCTTCTCGCTTAAGTGTGTGCCTTAGAACCTCAAGGTTGCCAGTTCAAGCCCCACTTGATGCAGACTTCATTTAAGTTGCATTGCACACAACATGATTGTGTCAATTAATGCAAGTGCAATTGTTAAAGATAACCTGAAATGCTTATTTGAGAGTATGTCTTTTCAATGTATGACATAGTTCATTCTGAAAATAGCCGATCTACAATCTCAAAACTTTTCAGATAGCAACGTGTTTCTGAGCTTGTAGATCGGCTGCTTTCACTGGTTCACTTGTATCTTCAACAGACAACCTCAGCCTGTACAAAGCTATAGCACTATAGGTAGTGTTGCAGCTTGTCAATCAGAAGGTTCAGGGTTCGATTCCTGTTAATGGCAATAGGTTGAGATGTCAATTCCGCTTCCATCTCTCTTCAATCTATTATGTTTCCAAGTGTCTCTCTCTCTCTTCAATCTATTCCGTTTCCATGTCTCTCTCGCTCTCTCCCTCTCTCCCTTCAATCTATTCCGTTTCCATGTCTCTCTCTCTCTTCAATCTATTCCGTTTCCATGTCTCTCTCTCTCTTCAATCTATTCCGTTTCCATGTCTCTCTCTCTCTTCAATCTATTCCATTTCCATGTCTGTCTCTCTCTCTCTCTCTCTCTCTCTCTCTCTCTCTCTCTCTTCAATCTATTCCGTTTCCATGTCTCTTTCTCTCTCTCTCTCTTCAATCTATTCCGTTTCCATGTCTCTCTCTCTCTTCAATCTATTCCGTTTCCATGTCTCTCTCTCTCTCTCTCTCTCTCTCTCTTTCTCTTCAATCTATTCCGTTTCTCTCTCTCTCTTTCTCTTCAATCTATTCCGTTTCTCTCTCTCTCTCTCTCTCTTCAATCTATTCCGTCTCTCTCTCTCTCTCTCTCTCTCTCTCTCTCTCTCTCTCTCTCTCTCTCTCTATTCACTGGCCCCGTATTATCGCTGCTTGCAGCTATATTTGTGATTGTGATTTCATTGTGTCCGGAACACAATCATTTGATTGATCAATAAATAAACATGCTCTGAATGTGGCCCACCCATCTGACTACTTAAAACAAACAAATGGCTGCTGCGTGGTCAGATGGGCCTTGATCCAGAAAAGGCTGGGAACCACTGGCGTACAGTATGTGGACAGTGCATGGCCACATTTGATGAAGTATTGAAACTGTATTGAGGTCTTGCTAAAGACTTTATGTATAAGATTATGTATTTGGTTTTCAGTTCAACTTTGGGTCCACCAGCAGTGGTGGCTCATTTGTGTGTACATTTATGGATGCAATTTCCTGACTTGTCTCAGTTTTTAGGGCGTGGCTGTTTGCCTGGGGTTAATCCCCTATGTATGGGCTAATCACACAAACAACTGGGCCGATCAGCACCAAACTTGATGTAATATTTGTAATGGTGGTCAATGGGGTCGGTCGGACCTGGCTGAAACCTTGCCCATACATCATACACCTTGGTAATATATCATATACACGTTAAGTTAAGTTACACGTCACAGACTGGACACAATGCGGCAAGAGTACCCCATGGGAGCCAAGCTTTCCTTTTTTAAACCACGTTATTGTCTCCGCCAGGCCGGGCTGACTATGTTTTCGTCCCTGTCGGTCTTTGTATGTCTGTGAATAGCTAATCTCTGGCACCGTTAGGCTGTTCGGTGAAACTTTGCATGCACACTCGAGGTAGGCTAAGGAACCTCTGCCACAAATCGCCCTAATGGTGGCGCTATAACCACACACTTCACATTTTGGCCTATAACTCTTGAAACATAGGTCATACAATCAAAATCCTTTTTTCCCTGGATTCCTTAAATCATGGGACTTTTTGCTACTACTCCTACAAATGTTGTCCATAACTCACACAAATCTTTAGGCTATGTATCATCTCTGGACCTGCGCACTTTTCTAGTGTTTGAATAATACAAATAGCGTAGAAAGTAGAGTGCAAATAGCAATAGACAAAAGAATGTGTAGAGCCTCAGTGATTTTGAAAGTCAACATAAAATGTTCCTCACCAACTTCAACCTGCCCCCCCCCTCTCTCATAGTCATGAAGAATTCGAACACCGACAGTTAAGTGTTGCTGTGTCACACATTCCATTATTTATATAAGGAAACAAGTTTTGAAAACCTACTTTTTATTTAGAGAAATGCATTATGTACATCATGATTCACAAATAGAGAAGGCTGCAAATACAGTACTACTACAGTCTGGCTGAAACAGTCACACTTATGCACCAAGAACAGGTCATATCTAGTATAGATATGGCATTATACAGAGGCTATACACAATATATTAATAAAAACAACAGAACAGACCATACAGTAATACAAATAGTACATGACAAGCCTTGTGAGGAAGAAAATGACAAAATAATTAGTGCAGTGTGTTTCTTACCCTGTGTGTTCAGGGTCAGAAGTGGGTGTCGAGATGTGGAGAAAAAAACTAATAATAGAATAGAATATTGTGTTATTTTATCTATTGGGCCTTGATTTGTGAAATGTGGGTGCCAGTGCAAAACCTGTTTATAACTGTTGGAACAGTATGGAGAAAGTCATTATCATTAATAAAGGCTGCTGTCTGTACAAGTGTTGTATAACCGTAAAAGCCTTTGAGACATGTTAGTGGGGTAAAAGTATATACATAACATTCATAAAGGATGTTAGATGAACACAATTGCAAAAAAATCAGTATCTCACAAACGGAACGATTATAGTTCAAAGTCAATAACATGACAAGCATGAACAGTGTTGCCATTTCAGCAACTTGGAAGAACACTGAACACAGTATCTAGTGAACGGCGACTGTAGATGGAGAACATTTGGCTGTTGAATGCCTCCTTGCATTGATAAATATACACCTCAGTGTAAAATGAAGTTTTTGTTCAACTGTCAGACCTAAAGTCCTTTTCCTTTCTCACTACCACAGCTTCAGAATAAATACGGTAGTATCACTATTCAGGTAACAGGGTTTAGGTCAAAAAGATAGGACAAGAATAACAGCTCCACTTTCACAGGACTTTGTATTTTGGAGTTAAGCAGGAGTTTAAAAGAGGGTTTAATACAAACATTCTTGTGTCAAGATATGGCTCTTGGCTAAGCAATACGTTTGTTTAGCGTTCATTTAAGTGTGCTGCTCTACGAGTAGTGACAGGAACATGTAATTGATTATTGGTTCCTACATCACATTGCCTGCACCATGAGAGCATGTTTCAGTGCTTTAGAGCAAATCACACCACCATCACCAGCTGTACGCAAAACAAGTGCTTATAAGTAGTAGCAGTGAGAACACACATTTGGTAAGTATTTTGGTATGCAAGTGAGATTCTCCTAAGCTTGTATGTAGAACAGTACATAAAATGTAATACACTAATGGTTAGCTTGAAATTATGAAATATACATAAATATACCTTAATTATATACAAAACTCACAAAATAGGGGATTTCTGTACCCAAATAACTTTTTTAGTACACTAGTGAAACCTCTTCGCGATCAGCAAGTTTCAATTATGTTCTGATTGCATACTGCAAGGAAGAACAAAACTTGTCAGATTGACCCATTGGAATGCCATGTAGCATTTTCTAGCATTCACACGGAGAACTAACTCCCCACAACTTTCCAGACTGATTTTCAATTCCTCTCCCACCTCAACATTCAAGCTTGTGCATCAATGCACTTTGTGGGGCATTACAATAATGTTATCAACACAAAATTGACAAAATGTCATTAAATATAAGAATTCGGGCCAAAGCTTGCTCCAAAGTGGAACATATATGCATTCTGTAATTCTGTGCAATCTACGAATGATAAAGGGAAAAAAAGAGATTCACAATTCTTTATAATCAATTGGATATATTTCCCTCATCGTGTTTCTCACCATTGACCAATATACCCGTACCGGAATTGTTTTCAAGAGGTCTTGTGTGAAAATGTATTTGATATTTTACCAATTGGGAGGATGCACACTACTGCCAATAATAAATATTTGCATGTCATTTAACTTTATTTTCCCTCTCTGCCATTGTACTTTAGGTTAGTAGTTCAAACCTTGACACTGAGAACTGGTCCGAGCTAAAAGTCTGCAAACTTAAAAACCAGGACAACTCAAATGAAGATGCATTTAAACAGGCATGCTTCATCTTCAAATATTAACAACTGATGTAGGGTGGGTAAAATATTTGTTCAGTGATGGCTTACAATGTAACCATGAATAATATTCTGCCTTGAAGATTCTTAGCTGTTTAGCAGCAATGAAGTCATTGCAATCCTACAGATACCGTATGATTCAGGACGTGTTCCATTTTAAGTGCACAATCGGCCCACAGCCTCTCGTCTCACCGAGTCCAATAAATACCATGCTACTCTAAAATGACACACTGTATCCCTTCGGTATTATTTTCACTTGGGCTCACTGCACTCTTCACAACTGTATCCAAAAGGGGCACCATTGTTCAAAAGACTATATTGCACATTAATGGGGTCCACCATTAGACCCCCCTCCCATTCCCATCCTCCCCAACTAAGCATAACGGCCACTGGACACAAAGCTTCGACTGAAAGAGAAACTAGTATCAGCGCTCTTCTGTTTTCCCCAGGCACCGAATGGGACCACAATAATTGTGCTGTTGTCCTCCGAGCCGTAGTGCAGGGCCTGAGACAGAGAAGACTGATTGTTAAAAACATGGAAAAGGAGTGCTGGCCTCATCTGTGTTTTATAATAAACCTAAACAAATATAACGCAAACTTGATACCTGGTCAGAGATCCTCTGGGCAGCCTCTTTGGGGTCTTGGCATTGGTTGATGACATCACAGATCTCCTGGCTGTTCATGATGAAGTTAATGCCATCGGTGGTCAGCGCCACGAAGGAGTCATGAACATGGTGCAACTGAAGGGAATGAAAGTTTGACAGTTTCCATAGTCTTAATATATATTAGTCTTAAGCTCCATTTATTCTAATCAACTAATATGATGGAGGGAACAGATCGTGTTAACACAATGCTTAATATATTTATTTATTTATTCTGATTTAAACAAATTATGAAGGCACAGACATATTTCCAACATTCGGTACTATCTCTGAAACCAGCAGTGGTTCACAGTGTTGCAGTAGTGCTTAAAACCCCCTATGTCTGGCAAAAGATTTTATACTTTGTATAAATAAAGAAAATAATACACAAAATGACATAGAAATGTGTTGTCATATTTGGTTTCATAAAGTGTAATTCCTGCTCAACTGACCCTGTTACATCTCTGTATGAGATGCCAAGTTTCAGACACCTACCATTACCCTCCTGGTCTCGGGCTCAGCGATGACACCGGTGTTCTTGAGGTCAAAGTCTCCAATGCTGCGCGTCATGGCCAACCTTCCGTTTACATTGGGCTGACCCAGACTGTTCCATGTCACAAAACCTCCACTCTTCTTTATCCTAGGTAGTGAGAGGGAAGTACACCAGGAGTCAATGTAGAGGAAGGAGTGAGGCAGAAAACAGAAGGGGTGGGGGGAGGAAGCAGAACATACAGTAAAGAGAAGAACAAGGATGAGAGAAGATGTAAACTGTGAGGAGGAGATTGACATACGGTATACAGTACGTAGGGTTGGAGTTCGATAGCTGGTTCCATTTTCAGTTCGCACCACAGACCACACATCTGCAATGCACAAGTTTGTGTGCCTCTTGCCATGATGCTCGCATATGTAGGCTACCTGATGTTGTAACACTGAATATTTTTCTTAAAATGAAGCATGCTGACCCCAGCACTGATTTTGCAGACTGAGCTGATCCCGACCTTTATTAAATCAATTTTGAAGCTGTATACAAGACTATCCCTTAAACAGAAATTGGCCTATTACTTTAATTGACATGACCCATGGTACTATTGGATTTTCATCCTACCAGGATGATAATTGCATTCACTTGGTGTGTGTAATTCTAGCTAGTTAGAAGTGTCAGTGGTATACCATCTGTACTAGGGTTTCTGACAGCCAGAGTTGGGAACCACAGCTCTACTGTAATCTTAGCTATTCTCATGTGCGCACCTCTCTTTCTCGTCCTTCCTCTCCGGGGTGTGGTCGACAGTGAGCTTAAGGGCCTTGCCCTTGCGGCACATCATGGCGCGGCTATCGCCAACACTGGCGACCACCAGTTCAATGCCATCCCTCAGCAGAGCCACGGTGGCCGTGGTCCCAGGGTTCATCCCAGGCCCTATACAGGAATTTAAGAGAACATCAGAGGTGAAGTGGATGAGGTTTACTCAAGAGGCACACACAAATAGACAAAGCTCACAAAATTGTCTAAGCACGTTCACACTAACAAATACAGGGGTTTCGCTATACACACATACATCCATTCTCACCAACGCACACTCACGAATGTGTGAGAAGAAGTCATACAAAGGGGGATCAGCTACAAATTTGCTAACATACAATAGAGGAGACAGAGTCACATGCAGGTGAAACTGTTTATGGCACTGAGTTGAGAGACAGAGTAAATCTTGTAGCAGAGTGTAATGGAGTGGGACAGTGTCTGGCAGAAAACATCAGAACGATTGAAGTCTGAAACAAGTGCACTGCATTGCATGCATCTACTGAACATCGCTGATACTGTTTTAACTCAATAATTATGACAAAGTGGGTCTATGAGCTCAGCTGTAGGGATGGGTATCGTTAGGATTTATCATCAATAATCCCTCGCCATAATTGTGTGGAAAAGTTGTAAAAGCAATTTAAGGCAGGAAGTGGATTCCTGACCTGCTGCTAATCGGGAATGTGCTCCTGTGTTCATGTGTTTCTGCATTTGCGTGTGTTGTGGGGGCGGTGTTCCACGTATGGAATAATATCCATATGCGTGTCGTCAGGGCCTAAAACATTTGCTTACAAAATAGCTTAATTTATGTTGGTCTTATTCTTTGATAATTTTTTCTTGTGAAATAAACTTGCTCTCAATTCAAGATAAGATGATAAATACTCAATTTCATACCAGTGCCTAAAATGAACACTTTGATGCATTCAGTTTTAAGTAATTCAAATTAGTTATGTTTTTGAGTTATTTCTATTACACCAACAAACAGAGCAGTTGTGCAAGCTAATTAAGAAGTTATCATCCCCAAAACGATGGTCCCTCCAGGCTATTTGATCTCAATCTGGGAACCCATCGCCAAATGAAAAGGAAAAACAGCGCCCTCTGCCGTTTTTTATTATCTCACTTGGCTCTGGGAGGAAGTCGACGTAGCACACGTGCGCAAGGAAACCGGGGTTTTGGTCTGCCTTCAGCCTTTCACTTCCGGTGGTGCGACTATGTTTTCATTCCCACTAACAATATTTCTACACGGAACTCTAACACCACTTCTCCCAGAGAACATGGATCGTTTTGGTTATAAGCCCACTTGTTTCTATGATGAAAGAGCAAGTTAAAATGTGAATATCTTTCTGTGGTTTTGTCTGCTCCGAGGACGCTATTGTTAAATGAGTTTCGGTTTGTTTCTAGTGGGGAAGGATCGGCAGACACGTAAATCCCGCCCACTACATTTGATTGGGTAAAGCGCGGCCTGCTTCCTGATTTGAAGGCACGCCCACTTGTAGGCCAGTGCGTACGCGATATGACGAACCCCCCCGACAGATTCAAACGCCGAGCAGAATCTGTTCTTGAGAGATTAATTTGATCTAGACCATCAACTAATCATTTACAACGCTCCTCTTGCCAATAATCAAATATACCTCATCAGTTAGTATGCTAGAGCAGAGTAGACCACCCCAGTAAAACCTATGTTTATTCAAAACAAAAAGCACCGTTTGCACTGGTTCTCAGTACCCATCCTTAAAGAGCTTTAATGCTTTTGATATTCCCATATAAAATGTGAGGATTTCTTTCTGAAGGGCTTTAATATGTTGGCAGGCTGCGCATATTAATGTAATGTTAGCACAGACCCTGGTGTAAAATTACTATATCTGTCACAGATATAGCACAAATATTGAAAAAGGAACAGAGTGCACTTCACTGAAAAGAATGTTCAATGAGCAGGAGACACTACCATTTTGATTATTACTTTGGATGACAAAATCTTTGCAGGTTCACACTGAGATGAAACATTTGTCTCGACAAGCAGCTTTGCAAACACTTTGAGAGAGAGAGAGAAAGAAGAGGAAGGAGGAGAGAGAAAGTTAAGGAACCTTCCAGTAGTCCAGGATAGGACCCGCTGGACTCTCCTTCATTATCTAGCCCCTCGCCATCCACAAAAGGCGCCAGGGCCTCTAGCTCTTAGCTGGGTCTGCAGCTGCCGTAGATAACATGCACACACACACACACACAGGCATATTGGGACATTTCACACAGCGTGGCCAATGTAAAGCCACATAAAAGATATGCTAACTTCTATGTCAGTAGATTATGGAAATCAGATAAGATGGCTGGCTGTAAGTCAAACTTAGCATAACAGTCTTTATATGACAAGGACAAACATTGGTAACTTAATTGTTTATTTTTTGCTTTTCTACTTTTGAAGAATCTGAACAGTGCGCATGAGGCTACTTTGAATAATGTCTAGCCGCCAAATAAATGCTCGTCTTAAAACACTAAACAATGCAGTAAAATATAAAGTATACATTTTAGCTTCAAAAGGTGGAGGCAATGAACTACTGATGTTTGTATTTAAGATTAAACTAATTCTAATTAAGTTTTTTTAGAGACCGCATCAATGATTAAAGTCATACTGCGTAACATTCATTTTAGTAGTCTTTATGGTGACATCTCTGGTCTGTCAATGGTCTGCCAAAACAGCGAGTTCCAGAATTCATTTAGAAACAAAACCACAGAAGTACTTCTCCAAAACGAATGCTGCAAGGTCCTAACACTGAGGATATTTTGGAAAGCAACAACAGTGTTGTCAGAAATGGTATGTATTAAGTTTAAAATACATACATTAAAAATGTATTTCCAGTACATTTCCGGTGCCTGTGTATCAAAAATTACTTTTAATTGAAAGTTACACAGTATAACTTTAAGCTATCTTCAGTTAAAAAACAATAACTGCCCCTGAGACTTTTAATGGTTACATGTATGACAGGAAAAAGAAATACTTCAAAAACCAAGTAGGTAAGTAAGTTTTGAAAAATAAAGAATTTGAGCATCTCCAGTAACCAACATGCCCTGATGAAGAACCTACCAGTTGGAGAGAAGTGGAGGTGCCTCATGAAGGCTTTGTCTACTTCGAGGAAGGCTTTTGTCAAAACCAATTCCAGATTTTCCTCCTCTGCAACAATGTCCCTGAAATAACCAGAGTGTCAAAATTATAGTCTTTGTTATCATCCAACATTTGTTGCTGGCAAAAAACATAAAAACACAATAGCTAAATGTATTAGTCAAGATAAAGAATTCTTCCCGAGTAATGCTGTAGTGCTGAGGTTAACTGTTCTCATTTTAAGGTAAGATGTTTTATGGGCCCCTTGTGGTGCGGCTCTAAAGATGGCAATGATGGTCCATCAGTCCAAAACTTTGGTCCTAAAAATATATATATTGAAAACTACTGACTGGATTGCCATGGAATTCCAAACGATTCCCAAGCAAGCTTAGCTCGCAGGCCAGCCCCTTAGTTTTCATTGACTTACACTTGTGGGCTCTGATTGGTCGGCAAAGCCCCAGGCTACTGTCATGGCGGCCGCACAGAAATTCCCATCCTCGCAAACTTTATGTTCTCCTGCCATCAAAGTGCCACTTCATGAACTTAAAACTTTTTTTTTGGACTAACAAACATACTCAATATGTGATCATTTCACCCGTTTCAATTGAAACGGGCGCAGCCGACTGATGGTCAGTCAGCCACCCTCCCCCCCCCCCCCCCCACGTGCATTATTTTGCATGGACACATGTGCAGAACCATTCCCACCAGCAGCTTTTTCAGAGCGCATTTGTCGCTCACAGAAAGCAGCACAACAGTGAAACATTGTCATATTTAAAATCACATCAACATTATTCACATAGCCTAACTGATTAATCTTCTCTAGCCTATCTCTAGCCCTCTGCTCAAAGCCTGTATCAACAGAATATGTCCAGTCCTAGAAAAGGGGAACTGGTGATGATTATTTTCCATTCTAAATGATAGAATTTAGCTTATTTGTGCATGTCAGAAAGTCTAATATCATGTGGAGTAAACAGGACGTAGACCAGATTCAAGCTTATCTAAATGAATCATCTGATTATTTTTGAAAGAAAGTGGCTCATGTAACGCAGACTGGTGTCAAATGTGCACTGTGCCAACTTGGAAAGCTGGCGCAAGATGAAAACATGCTTGAGAACACACAATGCCATTGACAATACAATGCACATCCTTAAGGCCGCCCCTGCCCAGTATTTTGATATATCCATTGATGTAACCCTTGCCTTGCTATGCATCACATGTCTATAATGCATTATAAGCGTACTCATAATTATAATCTGCTTATAACACAGTATAATTATAGTTATAATATTACTCACAATGCTTTATAACAATTATCATAACATAATAAGAGTCTTGCCACCTTCAACCCTCTGCGTATGTGCTTTTGTGTACATCAAACCTTCCTCCAAGTTTACTTACTTGATATACTTCTTCATATACTTGTCACAGAAGTCGGCAGCCTCCGGTCCTCCATGACCATCAAACACAGCAAAGTAGAGAAGGTTATCGGTCATCTGGGAGATCTGGAAGCGGTCTTCATTCTCTCTCCGCTGGCCGATGAGTGAGGCACAACCCACCCTGGATAAGTTGACCTTGGGGATGGGCTTGCCGTAGCGGATGCTGGACGGCAGCAAAATGGGCTCATCAATACGATTGTCCCAGATGCCGAATGAGTCCCAGGTGGTCGGACGGCCACTGCCGTCTGGGTCAAACCTTGTGTTGCTGGCACGTGAACCTGAAGGGCTGTGGAAATGTCGGCGGGCAACAAAGTAACGGAAGTGGGTGTCCTGTTGAAATGGGACAACAAGGGCCATCTGGAGGAGGCTGCCACGACCCAAGTGAAACCCGCCGCACTTTGCCAGGCGCACAAGACAGGCTGTTGACATTCCCCTGACAGCACAGAAGACTCAGGAGGAAGATGGACCTTCTTTCTGAACACAAAGGAGTAGAGTAAATAGAAGCTTGGCCCATGCAAGTATTTCCGCATGGGTGTCACTGACACTGACTCTGTTTTTTTCTCAGGTCAAAGTCTGCCCCTAAACCCAACAAAGATTAACTCAACTTTGTGTGCATAGACCTTAAAAGGAGTAGTTCACCCAAAAAAATACTTATTTACTATAATAACACACCCCATGAAGCATTGAATTCAAGGAGTTTTTTTTGTTTTTACGCATTCCTAAGCCAATAATTTGATTTCAGGCCGAAAGATGCTAATGTATCCGGTAGGAGACTCAAAGGAGTCTCTTTGAGTCTCCTACCCGTCATCAAATTATTGGCTCAGGAATGTGTCAAAAACTAAAAATATTTCCATGAATTCAAGGCTTCATGGGATGTGTAATTGATAGAAAATAAGTAATCTTTTGGTGAACTATTCCTTAAATCAAGACCTGAAGAAATGGTGTTGGAATGTGGAATGTATTTTAGGTGGCAGTATAGAAATTGAGAAAAGTTCACAGGAGCCAATAGCCTAATTCAAGTTTACTGTGGGTTTAAAACTTGATCTTATAGCTTTACTTGACAAGCAGGTGTCTTGCACTTGTGTGATAACCACAACCATTTTTCCCGATAGCGAAACCAAGATTGTACTTAAAAAACAATCCTACATTTGTATATTTCCAAGCTTTCGTTTTTTTTTTTTAATATCTCAAAAACATCAAAACAAGCTACAGAAAAATAACACTTAACTAATAACTTTCTGGTCCTTGCAGATATCATAACATAGCAGACAGGACATTGAGTACATTTCATTCAAACATAGCAGCGAGGTCAAATCACATAAAGCAATAGTACATGACTATCATAACATAACTCTATATATAGCCTACGTTACGTATTTATAAAGATAAGGGTGTGTGCTTGTGCTATACAATAGCATAAGAATCAAAGAACATATAAGATGCATGGAAACACCCCATCTACTTTCAGTGGTGGAAAAAGTACATGTTTTACTGAAGTAAAAGTATCAATACTGCAATTTAACACTGTTAGTAAAAAAAAGTCAGGAATTCAAATTTTTACTAAAAGTACAAAGTAAAAAAGTATTGGTATCAAATCAAAATGTACTTAAAATACCAAAAGTAAAAGTACTCATTATGCAGAATGTCCCATTTCACAAGTTTTTTAAAGTATGTATAAAAATCTTTTGAAAATAGCAGATCTAAAGGTCCTGTAGATCGGCTTTCAAATGGCCGAAATGTATATAGGCTGAAGTGGGTAATGTTTGTTTTGTAATAATAATCAAAATCTACGAAGTAACTAGTAACTGAAGTTTTCAAATAATTGTAGTGGAGTAAAAGTATAATATTTTCCTCTGAGACGTACTTGAGTATAAGTAAAAGTACTGAAATTTGGAAATACTCCGGTAAAGCAAAAAAACGACCTCAAAATTGTACTTAGGTACAGCAGCACTTGAGTAAATGTACTTGGTTACTTTACACCACTGTCTACTGTAGCTAACGTTATGTAATTCATTTCTAAATAAATAAGTAATCTTTACAGCTCTGAATGACGCAACACCTTCGCCCTGCTGCAGCCTGATGTTTAGCTAGCAGACATTAGCTACAGTATATCATGGAATACGGAAACAACAATGTATGGAACTACTGCTTTGTTTTTACATGCAGTAAATACATGTCTATATTCCCATGCAAGTACAAAACACAACTAACACGCCCGTTGCGGTTTCATCTTATACAACGTCACATTTATTACATATCTATACCGTTAGGCCGACGTACTAACGTTAGCTAATTAGCTTTAGCAGTGTGAAGAATGTGTGAAAGGACTCGAGAAGGACGGATGTCGGCTATTTTATCAATTTTTGCATTTATTTTGTCAGTTATTTGGAATCATACCTTGGGTGCTTTAAACAGCTATAATGCTGCACGTTGTTTGCGCTGGTATCTTTCAGAGGTACTGGAACGTGTGAAATCTGAATGAAACCCGCCCTTGTATCAACAGTGTTTTACACCAGCAATGTTATCAAACAAGACCAGTGTTGCCAGATGTTGTGAGAGAAATAAGCAACCAGGTCTGTGAAAACAAGCCTAAAAAAAGCAACTAGGCCAGTGGTTCTCAAACTTGTTCATGTCAAGGACCCCGGCCTAAAATGTTATGTATTTGGCTGCGGACCCCCCCATCTCAAAAATATTTTGTGAAAAATAGCAGATCTACAAGCTCATAGCCTGGCACGAAGTGTCGCGCTTGTAAAAAAAATATGGTTTAAGTCAAGTGATTAAAATGATTGTAACGCTATATTAATATTTTTGGGGACCCTCTGATACCCCACAAGGACCCCTGGCCCTGGGGTCACCGGACCCCACTTTCAGAATGAACTACATGAGCACTTTAAACCTATATGCATCGGCTATTTGAAATTAGCCGATCTACAAGCTCACAACGTTGCGATGCCACAAGTTGTGAGCTTGTAGATCTGCGATTTTCAAAAACTCTTGCATTGGATTTTTTTTAAACATTCTAACAAAACATAATTAAAATGTTTGGAAGCAAGCCTAAATAAGCAACTACACTAGAAACAAGCCCAAAAAACCGCAACCCGCAACTACCAATATATTTTCAAGCAACTACACAGAAAAACAAGCCTAAATTGCTTATAATAAGCGGACATGACAACCCTGCTCAGCTCTGATGTTGGCCGCGCCAATCACAATGACAGAATGGTTTACGCCTCCTGCAGCGCCTTGGTATCGGGCACCGGATTGGTCGAATATAAATGGTCAAAGGAACACGAGCCAATCACATCGAATCACATGTATACTAACCTCACGTAACCTCTGGAGGAGGACACTACGCGTGACTAGCCTGGGATCAATACCATATGATCGATACCCCAATAGCATTTGAGGGTTTCTGATCCAGTCGGGGCGGAAATAAACTTACGTCATCAGGTGGCCGGAACCAATGACCGGAACCACTGGTGCCGTGTATCTCCAAAATGATTCCCCTAGTTTAAATTGTGTTTAGTTTACATTGCTTAAGACCATTTTTCTTTTTATTTATTTATAAATTTTGGGCCGGCCAATTTTACATCGAGGTGCTCAGCAGTGGCAGTGGCACCCAGTGGCAGGAGAGGTGCTGAGGTGGGCAGTGCTCTCCTCTATCCATCCAAACAACCACTTACGGTATGCAAGGCTGCAGAATTTTCTCATTCTGTTCCTCCCTTTTCAGGTGTAATGCACTAACATTCAAGCGCATACATTGATGTGATATTAAATGTATTTCAGCATAGACCAGTGGTTCTCAACGTTTTCAGGCCGTAACCCCCCCCCCCTGACAAGCACTTGGAAATGAATTGCAGCAGTTGAGGCAGGCCATTTGGTTTGACTCGGTTCCACAGATAAATATTGTGAAAATAGCAAGTCTACAAGCTGTAGATAGCAGATCTGTACTCGAGCTTGTAGATCGTCTATTTTCACAATTTTAGCCTTTTTCTAAATTCTAATATTATTTGGCCAATGTTGAACCAGTTGCTATAGTAGGCAATAGTTTGTTGATTACTCTTGCAGTAATGGTCTTTTTTCTCTCTTTTTTTTTAGTTATCAAAAAGGTCTTAAAAGTCCTTAAATTGTCACTTCACTTGTCATATATGGGGACCCCCCCCAAAAAATCATGGGGGAACGCCCCTCCAGGTTCCCGATAGGCATAATTTAAAATAAATAGCCGATAAGTTTCGTTTTCGAGGAAAGGATGAAAAGTTTCAGTTTCATTTTCATTTCTGACCATAATAGTTTACATTCAGAAGTGACGTAGGGTACCGGGGTAGGCTATAACCTATTTATAAGGAATGAGTTTCTCATATCTTTTTTCTTTGCTCCCTCTGTTTTACATGAGGAAGATTCATACCAAGACGTCATGTTTTCGTGGGGAGAAACCACACGCAATGGATTTGGATTAATGAAAGAAAATGGTTTACTGAAACACAATGCAGACACAGGAGTCAGTTTTACGCCCCCCTTGAATCCTCCTGTTACTCTACTGTCCGCAAGTAACAAAGTGATTGTGGTTACAAGGAAAGATGGCAAGGTATCATTTGTTCGAATTCAAGAGAGTCAAGAGGGGAAAACAATTACTTCCAGACCAAGTAAGTTGATCTATATCATTGAATAATAATGCATGTATTTTCATTTTTTGTCTCCGTAATTACTTTATTAGGCTATGTATGTGTTTATATTTGTGTCTGGTGGGTGTCTTTGTTTGTCTTTGTCTTCTTCTGTAAGATGCTTCACAATGACATCTATCTATCTATCTATCTATCTATCTATCTATCTATCTATCTATCTATCTATCTATCTATCTATCTATCTATCTATCTATCTATCTATCTCATATACGTGTGTGTGTGTGTGTGTGTGTGTGTGTGTGTGTGTGTGTGTGTGTGTGTGTGTGTGTGTGTGTATATATGTATATATATATATATATATATATATATATATATATATATATATATATATATATATATATATATATATGTATGTATGTATGTATGTATGTATGTATGTATGTATGTATGTATATATATATATATATATATATATATATATATATATATATATATATATATATATATATATATATATATATATATATATATATATATAATGATTGATTGATTGTTTGATTGAATATAACAAGTTTGCTAACAGTACAGGTAGTACAGTACAGTTAAAGGTTATGCTAAAAAGATAACACAAAAAGCCCCAGGGGGCTTGTTTCTATTGTGGTCATTGGACTCAATTCATCAGTAATACATATAATACATACAATACAATACAATATAAAACATATTGGAATAAAACTCAGTAGCATCATAAGGTATACTTACAGAGAAAGTAGGGGTGGGGGCAGGGGGCAGAGGATTCTACTATCAAGGTGTTCTAGGAGTTAAACTATGCTCAATTGTATTCATATTCAATTGCTCATATATAAAAATTGGCTACTTTGAGGGCCGGCTGGCGGACTTCGGCCACGTCACTCTGAATCAGACATAATCATAAACAAACCAGATACGCCCATGTACAGGACCATGGCCATGTCACTCTGAATCAGACATAACCATAAAAAACCTGATACGCCCATGTATATGCATGTCACTATGACTCAGACATAACCATAAACAAACCCGATATGTCCACATATAGGCATATATGGATATCCAGTTGTCCAGAACCACCGATCCTCCGATCCAACCAATATGCCAAACTCGGCATGCGCATCGGCAAGGACTCGTTCGGATATGCGGTTGTCCAGAACCGCCGATCCGACCAATATGTCCATATATGGGCATATATGGATATCCAGTTGTCCAGAACCACCGATCCAATATGCCCATTTGGGCATGCCAATATACAGAGTATGGGCATATACTAATGACATCAGGACTCTCCATATATGGGCATAAAAGGGGCACAGGTAGACAGACAGATACAGAGATCTCCATACAGTATATTGGCACAAAAGGGACACAGGCAGATGGGTACAACGGGTACTTTGACAAAGCCCCTTGATATTGGTCGGATCGGCGGTGCGACGTAGGTGTGAGGGCCTCGTAGCTGCCCAAGCTGTGCGAATTGTAGCCTCCGTTTCCTGTTCCTAGCCAATCTGGGAACCCATCACCAAATGAAAAGGAAAAACAGCGCCCTCTGCTGTTTTTGACTATCTCACTTGGCTCTGGGAGGAAGTCGACGTAGCACACGTGCGCAAGGAAACCAGGGATTTGGTCTGCCTTCAGCCTTTCACTTCCGGTGGTGCGACTATGTTTTCATTCCCACTAACAATATTTCTACACGGAACACTAACACCACTTCTCCCAGAGAACATGGATCGTTTTGGTTATAAGCCCACTTGTTTCTATGATGAAGAACAAGCTAAAATGTGAATATCTTTCCGTGGTTTTGTCTGCTCCGAGGACGCTATTGTTAAATGAGTTTCGTTTTTTTTCTAGTAGGGAAGGATCGGCGGACACGTAATCCCGCCCACTACATTTGATTGGGTAAAGCGCGGCCTGCTTCCTGATCTGAAGGCACGCCCACTTGTAGGCCAGTGCGTACGCGATATGACGAACCCCCCCGACAGATTCAAACGCAGAGCAGAATCTGTTATTGAGAGATTAGTTCCTAGCTGACAGGAGTGGCACATACGGTGTGGTCTTGTGTTTCTGTAGCCCATCTGCCTCTGTCAGCTCGACTCAGTCTGGCCATTGTCCTCTAACCTCTGGCATTTTTGTCCATAGGACCACTGCTCAATGGATATGATTCCTTCTTGCACCATTCTCTGTAAACCCTAGAGATCATTGGGTATGAAAATCCCAGTAGATCAGTAGTTTCTGAAAGACTCAATTCAACAACCATGCCACATTCAAAGTCACTTAAATCACCTTTCTTCCATTTTGATGCTCGGTTTGAACTGCAGAAGATCGTCTTGAACATGTGTACATGCCTAAATGCATTGAGTTGCTGCCATGTGATTGGCTGATGAGAAATTCGTGTCAACGTGCAGTTAGACAAGTGTGCCAAATAAAGTGGCCGGTGAGTGTATATGTATAATTGTCTGATATGTTTTTCGTAGAGCCTGTCCAGATCAAAGAACAAATTTGGTCAGTGAGCAGCGGTGATGTGTCTGTTCTTTTACTGTCCAGGAGTGGCGTCGTTTGGTGCCTCGACCTAAATGGCAATGCATCTGTGCCAAAGTGAGATCCACTAGCTACTTGCTTTCACACATGCACTACAACTGAACTATTACTTGAGTAAGGGTTTGCACAATTGAAATACTTTTGTGTGCATTCTCATGCAGACTCCTGGATAATTTTCAGAACAGGAAGGTTACTCAAGTTGCATGTGGAGACCAACATTACATAGCTTTAACACAAGGTAAATACATGTACTGTATGCATATTTTTTATGTATTAACATTATTGTTGTTTTTATACTAGATAAGTAAAATTATAATGTCAAATAATGTAATCTAATTTACTTGTCAAGAAGCCTAAAACTAAATTCATTACATTCATGTAACCTACAACATTCTCACTATGGAGGCCCCTTTTCCTTTCCAGATGGTTTGGTGTTTACATGGGGCAAGAATACCAATGGCCAGCTGGGTCTGGGGTGTACGGAACGACCCAGCATCCGATCCCCGGAGCCAATAAAGGCTCTCTCAGGAGTACCACTGACCCAGATCACTGCTGGGGGAGACCATAGTTTTGCCCTGTCCCTCTCTGGCACCGTGTTTGGCTGGGGACACAACAGTGCTGGCCAGCTGGGGCTTGGAAACGCAACAGGTACATCTGCAATTATGTAATCTCTCAAGACAGATTCTGCTAACAGCAAAATTTGGGGGTAGAGGTTCTTCCTTGGCGTACTGGGAGTGTGAGTGCAAAGTTTCAGTAGCTCTTCACACACACACACACACGCACACACACTCGCGCGGACAGACAGGGGCAAAAACATTATCTTCGGCCTTCGGTCGTCTGACTGTCGGCCTGGCGGAGATAAACTATTGTTGTGTTATTTTATCTCTTTGGTTATGATATCATGATCAATACAACCTTATAACCTTATAGTAGGCTAAAGTATGCAGTATATTGTAATGTTTTGCTGATACCTTCTCTTACAGACAGCTACACTCCAGTTCCGGTTGTGTGTCTCAGTTTGAAGAAGGCTATTTCTATCTCTTGTGGAAACAAACACACTGCTGTCCTTACAAAGGTTTGTACTGTACATATACGTACGTACGTACGTACGTACATACATACTTGACAGATGCAATGTTTCTAACCAAGACATAAGCTATATCTTAATTTGCAATGAAGCTGCATAGATAACCTCCTGAACCCTTGTTGTCAAAGCTGTATCTGGTTTCCTGTTATTCTGCATTCATTGTATTGTAGATGCATAATTCCCATAGCCTCTGATATTATATTGTAGGGAGGTCTTGTATTCACCTTTGGCAGTGGTTGCTATGGTCAGCTTGGTCACAACTCTCTACGAGATGAACTAAAACCTCGCCTGGTGGCAGAGCTGTGGGGGGCAGAGGTCACTCAAATTTCATGTGGGAGGTAGGTTCATTACAAACATATAAGATGTTCAACCGTGTTTTGTTTGTAAATGTAACAATTAGTCAGGTTCACTATGTGTTCTTGTTCAAAATTTGTGGAGATTAGCAAAACAATACTTTATTTTTATCTTCAGAACATGGGGAATCCAAAAATCTATGTTTGCATTTGCACAGACACCTGCATGTCCGCCATATTGGACGTTCAAATGGCCACCATAAAATATATAATTTGTGATATCTTGGCTTCTAAACAACATAGAAAGTTAATTAAATTTGCTAATCCAATGTTTTCTGGGTCAAGGAATCTAATAGAGACCTAAAGGATTGTGCACAGGGACTTGCAGTACCGCCACCTAGGGGATGGCCAGTGAAATTCTGGTTTACTATGTTAAAAAATATATTTTCATTACAAAGTTTAGATTAGCAAAGATATACACTTTTGGAATCTTCAGAGCATGAGGATTCCAAAAATCCTTGTTTGCTTTTGCACAGATACCTGTATGGCCACCATATTGTTCAATATGGACGACATAAAATATATAGCCTAATTTGTGCTATCTTGGATTCTAGACAACCAACCTTAGTTAACTATGTTTCCAGGTCAAGGAGTCCAATAAAGACCTCAATGTAGTTATTATATAAAAGCAAGAAAACAAATGTAAATGTAAAATATAGTCGTTATATTTGTGTAGTATCAACACATCATTAGCCTTGATCTCCAGGCTTTTATTTTAGTTTTTGCTAAAAAAATAAAAGCCTGGACCAGCGCGTCGGTGTACCCGATATAGGAAGTGTTTCATTTCCCCAACCAACCAGAGTGCAGTGGGCGTCGCTCGTAATGTTGTGTTGACGGGGCGGGGGCTGACGGACAGATCGGTGAACCAATGGGATCACACGCATTCTCTCGCCGGAGATGTTAAACTCGCCCCTCTAGGTACGAAAACAGGAGGGCTAGTGCAGCCTAACACATCATTGACTTTATTACACCACAGGTTTACAGGTGTAAAGAAATGTGTGAAAAACTCCATTGTTTCTGTTGTTTTCAAAGAGAAGAAAATAAAAGAAGAGGGCGGGGAGAGCAAGGAGAACAATCTAACAGTAATAGAAAACATGTCAAGGATATACAAATGGCATAAACCAACAGATACAGTATGTACATGAGGTTAGACATATTGGTGCAAGGTGGTGACACTTTGGTAGGTCTACATTAGCAGCAGGTATGTACATGAGATTAGACATTAAGGTGCAAAAACAGTATTGACGAGTTATAAGATTGAACTATATACAATATCATCTATCATTCAGTAATATTCTTTTACGGCTCTTCATCACTGTCCGGAGTGTCATTTTCAGCATTACAGTCTGCGTCGTTTTCGCAGTCACTTCCAAACAAAGTTCTGTGCAAGCCAAGTTGTGTCTCCTGCATGAACATCTCTGGGTTGTACAATGGGTTTTGCACTGACATCTGACCAACTCTACAATGGCCTGTGGTGCAGGAGGAACCTTTGTGGTGGTAGGTAGTATCTCACCATGGCTCCATGTTTGAGTGGGTCAAAAAGACTCTGCCACGTCACAGTGGCTTGGCACCACACCCTACTTTGATCATGCACACGTTCAATGTGCTCCTCAAGGGCACCAACGGTAGGAGGCAACTTGCTGCTTTATGCCAGATGTTTGCAAAACAGATGCCACCTTAGGTCAGGAATGCTTGTTATATTGATGCCCTTTGGGCAGTACATCATACAAAGTTGGCCAATGCATCATTCACCTCCTGTGTTAGGTCGCCTTCCTCTGTTAGTTTCTGTTAGTGGTCAGATGTCAGTGCAAAACCCATTGCACAGAACTTTGTTTGTGTGGAAGTGACTGCGAAAACGACGCAGACTGTCTGTAATGCTGAAAATGACACCCCAGACAGTGATGACGAGTTGTAAAAGAATATTCCTGAATGATAGATCTAGTAGATATTGTATGTATATAGTTCAATCGTTCATACTGTTTTTGCACCTTAATGTCTAATCTCATGTACATACCTGCTGCTAATGTAGACCTACCAAAGTGTCACCACCTTGCACCTTATGTCTAACCTCATGTACATACTGTATCTGTTGGTTTATCCCATTTGTATATCCTTGACATGTCTTCTATTACTGTTAGATCTCCTTGCTCTCCCTGACCCCCCCTCTTCTTTTCTTTTCTTCTCTTTGAAAACAACAGAAACAAAGGGGTTTTTCCACTCATTTCTTTACACCTGTAAACCTGTAAAGTCAATGATGTGTTGATACTACACAACTATAAACACTATGTTTTACATTTACATTTGTTTTCTTGCTTTTCTATAATCCTGAGAACTACATTGAGGTCTGTATTGGACTCCTTGACCTGGAAAACATATTTAATTAAAGGTAGGGTAAGTGATATCTTTTGGTTAAAACAAAAAGTATTTTGTTAAAAGGTTAAAATACTATATTCTGATAGTAAGCATTGCTATAGAGTGTTTTTTCAGTAACAGATGTCTCCCTGTCTCTCCAGCTCTTAAATAAACAGAAAATACATTTTTCGGTAGGTGTCAAAATCTCAGCCAATCAGGAGAAAGTACCAATTTTTAAGCTTAATTTGTATAGTGTTCCAGTTCAAATTTTATCTGCTCATTTCTTAGTGTCATCACTTCCAATTTCACTTGTTTAATCTATATCCTGATTGAGTTCTCTGTCCTGATTGGATCAAATTGGAAATGAAACTGAAACTGAAACGAAAATGCATTTTCTGTTTAATAAAGAGGTGGAGAGACAAGGAGACTCCTAATACTGAACAAACACTCTATAGCAATGAGTACTATCAGAATATAGAGCTATTTAACACTTATTTTAACCAACGCAAATCACTTACCCTACCTTTAAGGTTGGTTGTCTAGAATCCAAGGTAGCACAAATTAGACTATATATTTTATGTGGTCCATATTGAACATGCAATATGGTGGCCATGCAGGTATCTGTGCAAATGCAAACAAGGATTTTTGGATTCCCCATGCTCTGAAGATTCCAAAAGTGTTATAGTTTTGCTAATCAAAAATTCGTAACAAAAGTATATTTTCTAAAATAGTCAACCTGCATTTCCATGGCCATCCCTTAGGGGTCGCTGCTGCAAGTCCCTGTGTACAATCCTTTAGGTCTCTATTGGATTCCTTGGCTCAAAAAACATAGGATTAGCATATTTAATTAACTTTCTATGTCGTCTAGAAGCCAAGGTAGCACAAATTATATATTTTATGACATTTTTAACGTCCAATATGGTGGACATGCAGGTGTCTGTGCAAATGCAAACATCGATTTTTGGATTCCCCATGTTCTGAAGATTAAAAAAATGTATAGTTTTGCTAATCTCCACAAATTTTGAACGAAAGTATATTTTTTTACATAGTGAACCCGACTAAATTGGGAAAGTGGTAGCCTATGGTTAAAGATACAAGTGATTGGGAGGTCCTTGGAAGGGTGGTGAAAGCCTGGGTGAGATAGAGAAATTTAATGAGAAACCCTTCCCCTTGCGCTACAACTACTATCAAAGTGTCCCTGAGCAAGACACTAATACTTCTAATGGAGCTGATCAGTTGCCCAATGCCCATAAAAGACTGGTAGCACTGGCTAATCAGATCTAATCTAATCTATGTAACTAATGTGCATTGCTATAAAAGAGCTGTCATGCTCATTCAAGGTTGTCAGGTTAAATAAAGATCAACAATTTAAAATGGTATTGTACTGCATTCAATCATTCCAATATTAAGATTGTAGTTTAATTCAAGTTATCATTGAAATAGAGTTGGTTGAAACAAGTCTTCTTTGTTTTCATTGTACTTTCAGGAACCACACACTAGCATTAGTTGGTTCCTCTAAGTCTAAGAAGATATACTCATTTGGACAAGGACAGAAAGGACAACTGGGGAATGGAGTCAAGACAGATCAGTCTGTGCCTCTACCTGTTAACCTATCACAGGGTATGCACTTTTTGGAAATCTAATATCAACACAAATATCTTCTGCATTTAATTTACTTTTGCTTTCACTTTCATTTGCAATTTCACCACAGCCT
This sequence comes from Gymnoscopelus braueri, assembly GCF_963280865.1. Lineage (NCBI taxonomy): Eukaryota > Metazoa > Chordata > Actinopteri > Myctophiformes > Myctophidae > Gymnoscopelus > Gymnoscopelus braueri. The sequence continues at coordinate 40,868,722 of NC_137604.1, forward strand.
CAGGTTTGTGCTAACAACATGGTTACACTGTAATTAGGTTTTTGTTTTTGCCTTTCAGATGGCAAAGATGATGAGCAGATTTGTCACATATTTGCCGGGGGGAACTATTCTTTCGCACTGTGCTCTTTTGGTCAGGTACAGTATGACATTTTCACTGTACTTTTTTGGGGGGAATTAGCTTACGTAGTAATTCTGTTACGTGTCATCAGTCATTTTGGAAACCCTTAGTTGCATATTGTCCATTTATTCATATTACAGAAGTCTGAAGAAAAAGCCAGCAGTCATGTTTCAGGCATCAAAACTTTGGATGACAATACTGTGGAAATGTGGCTGTCTGAATGTCATAACCCCAAATCATGGAAGAGAATACAAAGGTGAGGTCATAGAAAGTTACGAGGCTGTTGTGATGCAAAAAAAACAACAAAAAAACAGGGGTTTCAACATTTATTTTCATCCACATGTAACTCCACACTTATTTGTAGAGACATCAAGACAACCTTCTCATCTCCAATGTGTTTGAATGGCAGCTTCCTTGACAGAAGGTAAAAAGAGAATTACTTACTTATTCAAACACATAAATCATAATAATGAAATTATATTGAGTACATAGAGTGGTATCTCCTGATCTTCAGGAATCTTTGCCTTATTATTATCGATGTAGCCTTGACAAGCATTACCAGACCTCACCGAGATACTCTGGCTTGGACATGTCCCTTGCTCGAATTGCTTTTGAGAAGCTGGCAACGAAAGACAAAGTACTAAATGAGGTATTGTAACATTACATGACATATCAATACAACTTGTAACTCCCTCCAAGCACAGACAGACACAAGTGGTTTCCTTGCTACTGATTTATTGAAGGTAACTTCAATCCCTCCAATCCACCGTGAAAACTATAACAATAAACATAAAAATAAGCATGTTACATTAACATAGAAGACCTCATGCACAGCATGTAAAATAGACATTTACCGAGTAAAATACAGACAGTACAAACAAACAAATACCTCGTTGGCTGCATGCTACACATAAAGGGAGTACTCTTCAGTCTTCAGGTCCTTACTTATAACCCTTTCTTATGACTTCAGACAGTAACCTTTCTAATAACTTTTAAGTTTAGCCAGTCTCTTGTGCCCAACATGACACGGAGCTTCTGCACCTTCCTGCTTGCTGCTCGTTGCTTAATGACAAAGTCCTGTGAACCCCATTCACATGAGAGCAGACCAACGAGACACAGAACGTGACTTTGATACTTCAAAATAAAAGCATTACTGCAACTTGACTCAAAAGACATGAAATAATGTACATAAATGTGACTTGAATAACTTCTTGATTATGAACTTGGACTTAGAGAAATAACAAATTATAACTTATAAATGATGACAGCAGTTACACTCCCACCAAATCACACAAACCTTGACATGGGATTTCTTTTAACACTTTTTAACCTCAACATAAACCTTTTATCCAGGTTTTTCAAGGTGCAATGTCACTAACCATCATGTTTTGTGTTCTCACCCTATCATCTGACCCTGGATAGCCTTCAGTGATACTGGCCAGCTTTTGCTGGTTGGGTGGTGCCAGATCCTCTTCTAGAAGGACGATGTCATTGACCTTCAAGTTCCTTCTTTTCTTGCGACACTTTCGTCTTGGTTCCTTGTGACTGTTCTTCAATACTGCCGGATGCTTCGTGTGTGTTCTTTCTTCATCCATGAATGGATTCAACTTGCACAGCTTACTGTCTTTGGTTTTGGTAACTGCTTTCTTTATGTTAGCAAGTTCTGCTTCTTTCCTTTCCTTTAAACTTGCACTTTCATTGGTTCTTTGTTTCACACCTTTATCTTCTTTTATCCTGATTTCTCCCACCTTGCGTTCCCCGCCAGGTATCTTGAGATCTTCTTGGGGCACTGGATCATCTTCTCCAGCTCTATCCTTTACTTGTTTCACTATGATGCGATGGCTGATTCCGATGGCATCGCCATTGTCTACACAGGGATTCCCATGTCCAACAATACTCCATCCAAGGTCTGTACGCTGCGCATAAGGCTGGTTGTCATTACCAGACACAACTTCCCTTGGAAGTAGGGCATGTGAGCAGTTGTACCCAATGAGCAGACCTACTTCGCAGTCCTTCAAATGTGGTATCTTATCTTGGAGATGCTCTAGATGAGGCCAAGCTTTTGCAGTTTCACCTGTTGGTATGTGAGTTCTGTTAGCTGGAATAAACCCACGAGTGTAGACTGGTGGTAAGGAGATTCTTTTACTGGAGTAAAAGCCTCTGATTCTTAGATTGCTTACTCTCTGGGAGCTTACTACCGTAGACCTTGCTGTCATAGTAGAGAGCTTGAGCTTGACTTGTTCTTTATCTGCTTCCAACGCTTCTGCTACGTTGTTTAGCACAAAGGTTGTGTCGCTTTGAGAATCCAACAGCGCATATACAAGTATTTCCTTTGCTGGTTGAGTCGTGGACGAAAGCCAGACTGGAATTATTGCAGCTGTTTGTACGTTAGCTTCGTGAAGTATTACTCTGTTTGAAATAACTTCTTGGTACTGTGATGATTGATCATTTTGATTTTCTTGACTTGTGCTTGGCTTAGTTTGTGGTGTACTTTGGTCATCTTTGGCTCGCTCTTCATGCAGACAAGTAGGATGCTTCCTTTTGCACGTGTCGCAGACACTCCTAATGTTGCAACTTTTTGATTGGTGACCAGACTTGAGACAACCAAAACATAGTCTTTCAGCTTTAACAAATTTGACTCTGTCTGACACTGTTTTCTCCATGAACTTCCAGCATTTGTGCAACTCATGCCCTGTCTTCTCACAGAGAATGCATTTTATGATAGTCCTTTCATTGGAGCTTGTGGTCAGTGTCTCTTCATTGGAACTTGTGTTCAGTGACTTTGCTCCAAAACTGTGTTGTCTTTGAGACTTTGGGTTGTCAGCTTCACATTGTTTCAATGATTGCAGTGAAGTAACAGGGTTGCAGGCAATTTTTGCTTCTCTTGTTAGAAACCTGACAAACTGGCTAAAGGAAGGGAATTGGTTACTCTCTTCTTCTGTTTCAATAACCTTTCGATTCCATCTCGACGTGAGCCAATCTGGTAGCTTAGAAAGAATGTTCCTGTTCTCATTACAGTCATTTAGGATCTCCAATGTCTTGATGTGGACCATGGCAGCCTCACAACTGCGAAGAAAATCAGCAAACTCTCTGAGCTCAAAGCTGTCCTTAGACCCCATCTTAGGCCATGCTTGGAGCTTGTCTCTGTATGCCTTTGCAATGGTAAATGGGTTTCCGTATCTCTCCTCCAGAATCTCCCATGCTGCAACATAGGCAGATTCGGTTCCGAGCAGGAAGTAACCATCAAGTGCCTTCTTAGCTTGACCACCTATGTATCTTCGTAGGTAGTAAATCTTCTCTTTCTCTTGTATGTTCTTCTGGTCTATCAGTGTTTCAAAGGACAATTTCCAGTCGTTATACTTCAATGGATCCCCACTGAATATTGGAGGTTCAGGAATTGGGATTCTGTTGGCACTTAGAGCGCCTGCTAGCATCTTAACGAGCTCTGCTGTACTGTCATTGGAGGTGGTCACAACTTGTGGTACGGAAGACATATTCTTGGACAGAGGACTTGTTGGAGCAGGTACTTGGTTATCTGCTACGATCTCATATTCTAGTAGTATGTCTTTCCGTTCTTCTTTGATGCTCCCTTGATCATATACCAGCATTCTCGCTTGTGCTGCATTAAGACTTTTCACTGTCTCCAATTTCTTTATCTTTCTCCGTTTCTCATCAAGAGTCCTTTGTAGAGCTACATGCTCTTCTTCTAATTGAGCTTTCATCTTGGCTTCCTCTTCTTCTCTCTGTATTCTTTGCTGTAAGCGACGCCTTCTGACTGCTGCCTCTTGCTCTAGCTCGTCTGCCTCTTGCTCTAGCTCGTCTGCTTCTTGCTGTAGGCGACGCTTTCTGACTGCTACCTCTTGATCAGCTAACTTCTTCTTAGCTTTTGCCTCAAGGAGTTCTACTTCCAATTGTTCTCTTTCTTGTTCTTCTATCACTTTTAGAACAGCTTGGTTTGCAGCAGTATCAGCGGCAGCGTCTTGTCGTTTTACAGAAGACCTTAAGGAATGCTCTGAGCGGCCTTTCAAGATAGAAGCGAAAGAGCTTGTTTCACAGCTTGTGTTAAAGAGAGAGCCTGCTTCTGGCCATTCTGGCTCCTTTTCTGGAATCTTTCCATCCAGTCGACTTGTAGCTCTGGAGAGGATGAAAGTAGAAATCTCTACACACAGATCTACCTTTTGTCGTATGTCTTGCTCTGGTGTTGAGACTTGGCGTAGGTCATCATAAGCACATGTAACATCTGCAGAAAGCCTCTTAACTTCTCGAATGATATCGTTAATAACTGTATCAGGCAAAGGCCCTGTTAGCGATAATGGCTTCTTAGCAGTTTTAGCCTGCGATCTCCATTTGGCGTAACTGTAGGTGAACCTTTGTTGAAAAACTTTAATTTTGTCTGCTTGCATTTCTTTACCCTTTTCTGTTAGAGTTTTTACTCTTTCACTTCGTCTCAGCTCCTGAGCTTCCTTTGGCTGTTTCTCCTCTTCAGCACCACTCACTTGACCTTCTTCAGGTTGGGTTTGGGAATCCTTACTATCCCTAGTACTGTCCCTTACCTGTACTGTAGGCTCACCAGACTGTGACATTTTTAATCACTACTAAATTAAACCCACTTTGTAAATACCTTTTTAAATTGTCCAAAAAAGGTCAACAGAAAATATTGACAGTAAATGAATTCTCTAGGTCAACTTTTAGATGAACGTGTACTATGTAAATATCACTTGAATGTAATATGTAAATACTAATAGTTTTAAATAAATCCCAAAAGATCTTAAATTCAACCTTTAAATATTACCTTTCAAAACACTCAATTGAAACCACTTCAAAAAAGTAGATATCAAACTTAAATATCAATGGCAATTAGAAAACTTCAATATCAAATGGCAAATACCTTCACTTATTTTTTGCAAAATGAAAAAACACTTTTAGCTTGAAAACATCAAAAAGAGAAAAATGAGAAAATGTATTGTCCCCTTTTTAACTTGGCAATATATATCAAAATGAAATCAGAAAATATAGTGTCCTTTTTTAACTTAGCACTTTAACTGTGTCTTGTATAAATGACAAGCTTCAATTAAATTGAAAGAGCAGATAAGTCCAAAACTTTTTACCACACACTCCACAGTGTCTTCAAAACCCTCAAAAGCACTGTTGTTAGTGTCCAGTTCTTTATGGCTTTGTCTTGAAAACGTTGTGATTACCTTTGTATCTTCTGTGTGTGTGTGTGAGAGGGGCAAGAGAGAGGGGGGGGGGGCACTTCGTTTTGGGCTCATCTGTCAGTCCTTGATGACGAAAACTCCGTGCAGCTGCGCTGTCAGTCCTTGATGACGAAAGCTCCACTCAGCTGCGCCTGGTCCTTTGTTCTTAACGACCGTCAATTAACGCTGTCCACTGCGTCGATGAACAGTGCGAGTTTTCACTGTAACTCCCTCCAAGCACAGACAGACACAAGTGGTTTCCTTGCTACTGATTTATTGAAGGTAACTTCAATCCCTCCAATCCACCGTGAAAACTATAACAATAAACATAAAAATAAGCATGTTACATTAACATAGAAGACCTCATGCACAGCATGTAAAATAGACATTTACCGAGTAAAATACAGACAGTACAAACAAACAAATACCTCGTTGGCTGCATGCTACACATAAAGGGAGTACTCTTCAGTCTTCAGGTCCTTACTTATAACCCTTTCTTATGACTTCAGACAGTAACCTTTCTAATAACTTTTAAGTTTAGCCAGTCTCTTGTGCCCAACATGACACGGAGCTTCTGCACCTTCCTGCTTGCTGCTCGTTGCTTAATGACAAAGTCCTGTGAACCCCATTCACATGAGAGCAGACCAACGAGACACAGAACGTGACTTTGATACTTCAAAATAAAAGCATTACTGCAACTTGACTCAAAAGACATGAAATAATGTACATAAATGTGACTTGAATAACTTCTTGATTATGAACTTGGACTTAGAGAAATAACAAATTATAACTTATAAATGATGACAGCAGTTACACAATATAATGCACAGCAAAACGAAAACAAAACAACAGCTCAACAACTGGAGAGCAGTAATAAGACTGAGCGTACCTGCAACCAGTATCAGTTCTTTGACCCACTATACGTTACTTAACTTAAGCTTTCCAATGTATAGGGAATGTTGTTATAATGACCTACATTAATGTTTCAAGATTGAGGTGGTGGTCCGAGACACTCTCCTCCCCTCACTGTGTAAGGACCCCATTGGAGTTGAGAGTCTAAGGGTTTTCCTGATAGTCCCAGAGCTCCTGAGAGTCCTGGTCCGGCAAGGCCACGGTACAGAGCTGACCACAGCTGTGGCTACTGCTATCTTTTCATTGAACCGTCACAAGCTCCAAATCCTCGGTAAGTGGCTTTATGATGCCCATATATGGACATATTGGTCGGATCGGCGGTTCTGGACAACCGCATATCCGAACGAGTCCTTGCCGATGCGCATGCCAAGTTTTATGATGTGTGTGTGTGTGAGTGAGTGAGTGAGTGAGTGAGTGAGTGAGTGAGTGAGTGTGTGTGTGTGTGTGTGTGTGTGTGTGCGTGCGTGCGTGCGTGCGTGTGTGTGTGTGTGTGTGTGTGTGTGTGTGTGTGTGTGTGTGTGTGTGTGTGTGTGTGTGTGTGTGTGTGTGTGTGTGTGTGTGTGTGTGCGTGTGCTTGCGGTTGTGTGTGTGTGTGTGTGTGTGTTATGCTGCATATACGTATATTAACTGTGTATATACTGTGCATATTGCATAAACTTACGTTAGGCCTGTGTGTGCACCTCATCTCACAAACCAATGATCGGGGTCAAACTTTGGATGCACACTCCCAGTAGGCCAAGGAGGACGCCACCCAATTTTTTAAAAGTGGCCTCATGATGGCGTTATAACAGGCCACATTAGGTTTTGGCCTAACTGTAGGTCATACAAAAACAAAAACAAATCGTTTCCTGGAATCATGACAACTCTCCATATAGGCCATGCCCATTTCTACGTAACTACATTTTCTAACCCTAACCCAAAACACACATTTTGCTACTACTCTGCAGTCATGTGCTAAACATGTATTATTCAGACTTTTCATATTCCTTTCCAATTGGCTATGTCTTCCAAAATTTGCAGGAGAGGCCTACAGGTGTTTCACAAAAAATCCCCAAATCATGAACATAGCATCTGATCAACCCCAAATTTTAGGGGCCTCTAAAGTCTAAACAATGCAAAAAGTGAATTCACTTACCTGTACAGTAGGCCCATAGGGGGTACCATAAATGGTACAAATGCCACAGCTTGATGCAGAAAGTTACAATTAATCTTGTGAGTCATGAGACAATGGCGTTTTTCTAAAATCTGTATCTTTTTAATTTCTTCAGAGGGCTTATGGTCCAGAATACCCTACTCCTTTTTCAGATCTGCAGTGAAAATGTTCTGCACAGTGTCCGCAAAGCACCTTGAACTGACCGATGACCAGTACGACAAGCACTGCACATCTTTATTAAGTATTTTGAGGGTTCTGCAAAAGATGTACGATGTGAGTGTATTTTGGATCCACAAAAGTTTCTATCGAAGGCTTTCATGTTTTATTCTTGTGTAATTTGTTCACTAATTTCATCCGATAATCTGCCTGTAGGTCAACAGCAAAAGCCCAAGATCGATACCTGCCAAGGTTTTCCACATCGACACAATCAAATGTTTCTTTCTTCGTGTAAGTGCTTACTTAACCCATTCAATCCGGGAACGCATCTGTGTATCAGTGTATCAGTGGTGCTCAAACTGTTCCCCAGAATTATGTTTTTGGCTGCCGATCCCCATCAAAATATGTTGTTCCAGGGACCCCCAGAAGCAAAGATTTGTGTTAAAAATGTTGTTTCCAAAAATATATGTATTCAAAGATTTGCACATGTTCAAGATTTTTCTGAAATAGCAGATCTAAACAAGCTCATAGCGTGGCACTTGGTGCCACGCTATGAGCTTGTATATCTGCTATTTTTGAATATCCAAAGTATAAAATAATGGTTATAGCTAAAATCTAAAATGACACAGATGTGTACCCATCCACATATGGGTTAAACAAGGGGTGTATATGTTACAGGGAAATTGGAGAACCAGGGAAATTGGAGAAGGCACGCTCGTTTTTACCACCCACCAAGGCAATTCTGTAGAACCAACACTAGAGGGAGCCACGAATGCAAGCCACGAGGCTTCCCAACCACAGTGCACTAACATATATGGCCCCGACGACACGCACACGTGCTCATGCTTTCAATTTGGTTTATTGAAAGCATGACTGTTAAGATACTTTTATTGTGTTCTGGCTTTTAAGATTTGTTTTAGTTTAACCCTGACACACACACACACACACACACACACACACGGATAGTGATCCATGAAAAGATCTATTCTGTCCCTGTCCCTATCGGTTTACAACTCGGACGGCGCTGATTTGACTAGCAGAGCATTGGCCGGTCGGCGCGGGCACTCGCGCCTCCTCGGCCTCAAGCTCTGCTGAGTCGGCGCGCCTCCGTCATGGACAATAACTATTATCACGTGTGCGTGTGAACACGTGTTCAGCGTTCCCCTAGCGTAGCTTCTTGGTTGCTATGTGGGGGGGGACAACAAAAGCCAGGTCCGCGTCGCATCAAAGCCCCGCCTCGCGGCGCCGTCTCCTCCTCCTCCTCCTCCTCCTCCTCATCACGCCGCCTCGCATCAAAGCCCCGCCTTGCGGCGCCGCGTCCTCCTTCTCCTCCTCCTCCTCCTCCTCCTCGCGAGCCTCGCGTAATAAACCCTGTCTCGAAAAGCCCCGCCTCGCCCCGAAGCCCCGCGCCTAAAAACGAGCGCTCCGTTTTCAATTTCCCTGGTTCTCCAATTTCCCTGTGACATATACTACATATCGTCGGTGTCCGGGACGAACTCCATTTTCAGCTTCTTCTTTTTTTTCATAAATCAACGCTATTGAACACCCTTTACGTCTGTGTAAAAAATCTAAACATTTGAACCAATGAAAAGTATTAAAAAGCGCCTCTGACGAAACCTCCCAACTCCATTGGATCCTCAAACTGTCCGTCAAAAACAAACAACTCCCCCTCTCTACTCTGCTGCAGCCTTTTCACAACACTGAACAGAGCGCACTGCGCAGTGAACGAGGAGGAGTATCACGTTAACAAACTCCCCGTAGTCTGTTAAAACTGTGCAGTGTACCTGTTTATCAAACTTAGCACTGACGCTAATGTTATGAAAACAAGTAATTATATTTCTAAAATCTATGAAGTGTTTAATGAAGAGAGCAATGTGACAAGAAGAAAGGAGTTGATAGCATTTCTGTCGCGACTCGCGCTAGTTCTATTGAATCTCCAATTCTGTGAACCCCTCTTTGCAAAAGTTATTGTAATATTTAAAGTCCTGTTTATTATTGTTGGCCTATATATGTCATGATGCATCAGGGCATTAATTCACACGTTGGTGTGATGCATTGTGAGCTTGGAGATCCATTGTTAGCTTTTGGACATTTGTACCCTCTCCCTCAGCAGCAAGTGGAGCTATTGTTGTTTGGACACCTAACTCCATTTCAGCTTGATTTCTGCTCGTCTGAAACTACTATCTCCACTTGCGCTGGATTTGGGTAAAGTGGTGATAATATAATGACACATGCAAGTATCTGACGATATATAAAGTCACTATACCAACTTTGATGAGGCAGTATTGCTTTGTTTTAAAAATATAAGGTTTTCTTCATTTCCTAAAAAACGTATATTTTGTTTTTTTGTTTCCTGAACAATGAGCGTTTTGGAGTTAGCAGTTTCGGGCTGGACAGCAGAGATATACTGTAGTTCAATATACCTACTGTATTATAAACAAGTCTTTGATTTGATTTGGATCAATGATTGTTCCTGCAGAGCATGATAAGCTGAGTTAGATTCCACATCCTGTATTAAAGAAAATTTGCAAAATGGATTAATACATTAACTTTATTTGTTTTTATTTTTATTATTCAGCTTCATAAAGTGTCTGAAGAATACGAGGCGATGGAGGCTTCACGTTGGTTCTGTCCTCCATCTTCTCATCAAGAGCGTAGGTTACGTGAAGCCATGACATTTTATAAGGTATAGAATTTGTCTTAGAGATATCAGATACTCCAGTCCCAGGTCCCATATTATCTTACACGTTTCTTCTATTTTAATGATGCTTTACAGAATGCAATTGACCACCTGATGGCATATCCCTGCATCATGGACACAACTGCTAAATGTGGATTTTGGACACTTCAGATATCTGTAACCAAAGTAGGCATTTTATCTGAAAATAAAGGATATATTCAGTGGTGTGTTCTACCGTGTTATGCTATATACGTAGTATGATGTGCAGATCTTTTTGAAAAAAAGCGTAGCCCTCTACTAACCTTCAGTGGTGTAAAGTAACTAAGTACATTTACTCAAGTACTGTACTTAAGTAAATTGTTTAGGTATTTTTACTTTACTGGAGTATTTCCAATTTGCAGTACTTTAACTTAAATATTGTACTTTTTTCTCCAGTACAATTATTTGAAAACTTTAGTTAGGGCGTGCTCCCACCGCACTTTTATTTTACCTATCTGCCAATGCTTTGTCAATGCAAATGCGTGGATTCATGGTCTTTTTCTGGAGAATCCACGCATTTGCATTGACAAAGCATTGGCAGATTCCGCCCCATAGGTAAAATAAAAGTGCGTTGGGAGCGTGCCCTAACTAGTTACTTTGTAGATTTTGATTATCATTACAAAACATAAATAAAACCACTTCAGCCCTATATATATTTCGGCCATTTGAAGATAGCCGATCTACAAGCTCACAATGCGTGGCGATGCGACGCATTGTGAGCTTGTAGATCTGCTATTTTTGAAAGCTTTTGAAAGATTGTAAAGCTCTTTGGAGAAAGTCACTATATCAATGCACCATTTACTGTATGCAGGAATTGGAATTGCATGGACAACATTTTCTTCGCTTTTTTGAAAATGAACTGCTCGTGGGCAGGAGCACACTGCTGCAGGATACCTTTGATTGCCTGCGAAAGAAGTCCTGCTATCTCAATGTGCCTGTAAAGGTAAATATTTTCTGTAATTGTCTCCACCAGGCCGAAAGAGAGTATGTTTTACCCTCCGTCCGTCCGTCCGTCCGTCCGTCCGTCCGTCCGTGTGTCCGTGTGTGTGTCCGTCCTGTCTGTGTGTTAGCAGCTAATCTCCGGCACCGTTGGCCCGGTCACTGCGAAACTGTGCACACACACTCCCTGGATGCCAATTCAGAACCTCTGCCTCAAATTTTTCACATGGGCCTGTTATAGCGCCACCTGGAGGCCGATTTGTGCAAAACCCATTTGTTTACATTACTCCTACAGATTTTATCCAAACGTCATGCAAATCGGTACACAGTATCTCTATAGTCATGTGATCAACACGGATCTGTCCAATTTCCCATATTCCATCCTCATTGGCTAAGGTTCGCTTCCAAAATTTGCAGGATTGGTCCGTTTTGAACAAAATGCCTCAAATCATGAATGCAGCTTGCGATTTCCGTGAAATTTCACAAACACATTCCCACGAGGCCAAGGAAGCAATGCCACCCCTTTTCACATTGGCCTGTTATAGCGCCACCAGCAGGTCTAATTTAGCAAAACTAATTTTTGGAACAAAATGCCTCAAATCACGAATGCAGTGTCCGATTGCCGTGAACGACCTAAGAATAAATGTCACCCTTTTCACATTGGCCTATTATAGCGCCACCAGGAGGCCACAATAACGTACCTGACCTGGCGGAGACCTGTGCTCCGAGGAGCACTTTTTCTAGTTTCAATTATTTTTGCGATCCTTCTGTTGTGATATTATTCTTACTGTTATGATTAAATCAGTCTCCTTATGAGAGAGAGAGAGAGAGAGGGGTGGGTTACAAGAAGAAACCGTCTGGTGGGATTTGGACAGGTCAGCATGGCATGTAAGGGGTGAACATCCCAATCACTAAACTGCACTGTAAAAAACAAATTAACATTTTAGCTTTGCTAGTGGCAAGCAAATTCCATATACTGTAAAAAAAAAAAGTGTTTTTGATTCACCAAATTTTAGGTCAAATTCACGGAGGAGAATGGTATCGATGAAGGTGGTGTGTCAATGGAGTTTTTCAACCTCCTTGGAAAAGAACTTCTCAACACAAAGCCACCAATACTACAAGTCAATGAGTATGGACTGGCCTGGTTCTCCCAAGACGTATGTACATTTTTCAAGATTTTCTATCTGATAATGACATTGCAGTTATGGAATGCTTTCAAATTATGTTGTGTGTATGTACGCTATGTAAAGTAGCAAGGTAGAGAATATTTCTTTACTTTCCATGCCAATACTTTCTGTTTTCTAATCTTTTGTCATGCCCATAGGATGATAGTGTGTCTGATGAGTTCTTCTTGATGGGCCTGCTCTGTGGTATGGCTCTCTACAACCGTTGTCTACTCAACCTCTGCTTTCCACTCGTCATTTTCAAGAAACTCTTAGGTTTGGATCCATCAATGGACGACATGGAAGAGATGGCACCAACCGAAGCACAGTAGTTACATTCAACTAGTCATATATTGTCTCATTTTTATGCTTAAATAAGGTTTGAAATGGTTGTGTTTTTAATTAGTTATAATTATATTTGATAATGCCTATTATTTCCCACAAACAGGGGTTTACAGGAGCTGCTGAAATATGAAGAGGAGATTGTTGAAGCCCTAGGGTTGGATTTTGGTTGGGTAAGATAAGATTTATACTCAGAAATTATTTGAGTATTTACATGATTGCAGTGGTTTAACAGTAGCACAAACATCTCTGTTTTTAGTGTAGAGGGCGAACACTCCTACCAAACGGAGAGATGATCCCAGTAACAAAGGTCAATAGGTACGTCTTGAGAATCACTTTATTTGTCAAATACCTGTACATTCTATATACTAGAATTTATGTCGTTGCTGTGAGAACATTTTGGTGTAGTGACCAGTGGTGGACGAATTAATCAACCCCAGTGCTTGAGACAAAGTACATAGATACTCCTGGACTGGTTAAATATTACTCCACTACAAGTGAAAGTTGCTCGGTCAAAGTTTTACTTGAGTGTACTTGCTTTTAAAAATACTTAAGTATTCAAAAGTACAAATTACAAAGTACTTTTTTAATATCAATCCATTGCTGTATTGAAATGTAGACATTGTCCCTCCAATCGCTTAAAGGGATATATTTCACTTTCAAAAAAACTTTTGGTCATTTTAACGTCTACTCAGGCTTTTGTGAACACCCCGGACCGTTTTTAAGTTTCTTTATTCAGTATTTAGATATTCATTTAATCAGACACGCCCCCTTCATATACAAACCCATTGTAACTTCAAACTCTATTTTAACCATGTTAGATTCATCAGAAACACCCGTCCTTTGTTCTGGTGACTGATATTGTCCTTCTAGTACGTGAGGAGATTGTGTTTTTTCAATTATTTCTTTCGTTTATTTGTAATCTTTTTTGGGGAAAATCAAAAAATAATAATTTTTAAAAAAAGTAAATAAAATAAATGAAAAAAGGTATCAAAAAAACACGGCCCCCTCACGTATTAGGAGGGCAGGGTGAGTCACCAGAACCAAGGACGGGTGTTTTTGATTAAACTAACATGTTAAAAATGGAGTTTGAAGTTATAATGGGTTTGTATAGGCAGGGGGCTTGTCTGATAAAATGAACATCAAATATCTAAATACTGAATCAAGCAACTTAAAAACTGTCTGGGGGGCTCACATAAGCCTGAGTAGATGATAAAATGACCCAAACTTGTTTTGAAAGTGAAATATCCCTTTAAGTGGTTAATTCATAATGTACTTTTCCCCTTCCTATAAATGTAGTAGAGTCAAAACAAAATTAAATGAAAGTCATAAGAATCCAAAAAATACAAATACTCACGTAAAGTACAGATACTCAATAAATCTAATTAATTAAGTACATTACTCAAGTAAATTTACTTCATTACTGTCCACCAATGGTAGTGACATGGACATACTGCTGTAAATGCATTCCAACATGATATACATAAAACAGGACCTCATGGGATAGTTAATGTGAGTGTGACACCATTTTCTAATGATAATTAATCTTTCTAAATTCTGTCATTCACAGGCAGGAATATGTTGACCTTTACATTGACATGGTGTTCAACAAGTCTGTAGACGGTCAGTTTAAGCCGTTTCAGAGAGGCTTTTTAGAAGGCTGTCCCACACATGCATGGGAAATGTTCCTTCCTGATGAGCTGATGATGCTTCTCCATGGAGATGAAAACTTCAAGTGGGAGGAGCTGAGAGAGGTGAAGTTCGGAGAAAAAAAACTTTGTATTTGATCATGGAATTATTTCTGAAAACAGTGCCTTCTCTTTGGGTGAACTTATGTTAACCTATCCAAACAGAAGAACGTAGGTTCCAGGCACTGAAAAACAGTAATCAGGATTGAACAGATATTTTAAGAATGCCTTTATTGTTCAAATCCAGCCCTATATTGCGCTGATCAGAGCAATTGTCACCAAGTTATGGCCATTTGAAGTGTTAAACACTGCTGTAACACTGCTGTAGTGCCCCGTATGTGTGCAATTTAAGTTGTTAAGTGTGACTATCTCATGGGAGACCCCTGAACAGTCAGTGTGTACAAGTTTGTTGAAGCGTTTGTTGAAGCGAAGTTTGTTGAAGCGGTGCGCCTGTGCCCGTCGTGGGCCTGGTGTGACAATTCTCGCGGACGACCCCAGGGGGCCGCACGTGGCCCCTGGTGTGACTTGTCATGGCAGCCCCCTGAACAGTGTTTGTGCCAAGTGTGGTGCGGATTGGAGCAATAGTGTGCCCTGTGGCACCCAGGGGCCCGCCTGGTGTAGCTATTCTGATGGCAGACCCCTGAACAGTGTTCGTGCCAAGGTTGGTGTGGATCAGTAGCCTGGTCCTGACCATAGACCCCGCCCACTCTCTGAGTGAGCTCCTCTTGGTCTGGTGTTGAAATGTGAGCCAGTGGCTTTTCACGATCGAAGAAAAATCTGTCAAATCAGAGTCGGAGGTGGGGGTGGTCTAACGACAAGCCAATCAGCGAATATCTGCTAAAACAAGCTGTGCGATGACGTCAGATGTGGGCGGATCCGTGGATCTCTTGTGATTGGTTTAGGGAAATTTGAATCCCCTCCCCCTGGTAATCGTGGACATTGCAGACAATTTCAGACTGAAGCTCCACGCAGCTTCAGGCTGATAATCAGGCTAGTGGATCAGAGCATCCGTTACGTTTGTGATGTTGTCCTCCTCCCACCCACCCACGTCCGTCCACCCACCCTCTAGGCAATTTTAATATAGGATATCTGTTCCTTACTGATTGATCACTGTTTCTTCAAAAAATAAAATGTGTATGTGGTGTAACTTGACTATATAAATGTATAACCACCAGTGCCACCACATTTATTTATTTTAATTTTCTATCCTGACAGAATGCCAAATATGAGGGATATGTCTACACGGATGAAGTCATCCAAAACTTTTGGGCTGTCTTCACAGAATTCTCTGGGGATCAAAAGAAGAGTTTCCTCAGTAAGTAAATACCTTTGCTTAATCTATTCAAATACCCTTACACTCAATTCTTATTTCACAATAAATACATTCCGGTACTTTCGTTTAGACATTCAACAGGCTAGGTATTGCAAAGCGTGGTATACATGTCACCCCCTGTCTTTCTGAAAACTTAAACGGAAAAATCTTCTGTCCTGTGTTAAAGCTTTCCTTACTGGAGCAGAGAGGCTGTCAAGAGCCCGTCTGTCTAGACTACGTGTGACCATCATGGTCTTGGTCACACCCGACCCTGATAAACACTATCCTTTGGCTGGGACCTGCTTTGAGACCTTACATCTCCCTAAGTACAGCAGCATCCACATACTTCGTCAGAAACTTCTTCACGCTATCACCTATTGTGATGTCATTGGGAATTACTGACTCAGCCAGTATGCGCTGTGAGTGAGGGAGTGGGAGGCTATTGATGTGGCAACATGTAATTTGCACTATTAGGAATGCCATCTGTTAATCCCTTGAGGATTTGGGGTTTTCTGCCTGCATAAGTTTTATTGCACTTTTTAATTTGTACAGTATGTATTTATATACTGTATATATATGTGCAAAATAAAGGAGGGGGGATCATCATTCTGTGCAAGTTCAAATTTGGGATTAAGGGTGGTTTCTAATGCAATGGCAGCAGAAGGCCTGGTTCCCTATCTCAGGACAAAAAAGGAGAATAAGAAAAATAAATAGCAACAATGAAATATGTAATATAACTAATTAAGTAATGTGATTATGAAATTATTGATTTTGATGAAACCTTGTTGTGAAATGTGTTATCGCTTTGATGGTGTCACAGTACGTGCAAATGCATAGACAGCAACAAGACTTCCCTGGGACAACTAACATGACAAAAAAGGAGAATAAGAAAAGGAAATTGCAACAATTATCTTGTGATGTGTACTATAACCAATACTATAACCAATAAAGTAATGATGAAATTATTGATTTTGATGAAGCCTTATTGTGTATCGTGTATCACTTTAACAGTGTTATATGCAAATGCACAGACAGCAACTAGAGATGTTTGTTAAGGCAATACAAAGAATTATGGAACTGTATCAAATAGCTGTGAGTTCAGTGGCGGATGAAACGGTACATTTACATGCACGTACATGCACATGCATTTGGTGGTATCTTCCCATTAAGTTGCTAACCCCATCATTTCAGCTGGTGATTAGCCTGTGCGGTTTTATCAGGGCCCTGTTTCTACACCTTCTCTCATGATGAGGATATAGGGTTGGATTTTGAAAGGCAAAGCAATTGTCTTTTTTTCATGCAGAGACCGGTCTTTTGAGCACAGCGAACATGGAAGGCTCTAACAGTTTTTGTAGCACTGGATGCAAGCCACTGCTCCTTTCTCAACAGGTGAGTTAAGGGCTGGTGGTATGTTGTTAATGCCGTCAACAGGCTCAATGAAGACCATGAGAATCCCACCCTCAGCGTCAGCGCCACCGATCATCATCCATCTTCGTCAGGGAGCCCCCTCTTTTAGGGCAGAAAACGTAGTTGATAGGTTGCGAAAATCATTGGAGACAATGATGGCAAAGCCACCGGCCCTCTGGAATACGTAGGGCACACCATAGCACTCCTGGTGTACAGCTATGTTGTATGAATTGGAGAAGAGGATGAGATTGCTGTTGGTTCCTTATGGCATTGCGCTGCTGTCACTGTTTTTTTCTTTTTTAGGAGTAGGGAGGGCACCAGAACCTGCTGTGGTTTCTCATAGTGGTCCTTGTTGTTCCACTCCATTATCTCTTGGGGTAATGTTTTTGGATGACTTTCACTTATCTAAATTTCAAGATAAATATTGCAATTATATTGATATTGTACACTATGTTCCTAGGAAGAGCGAAAGGACATTATGAATAAACCCCTTAAGCCCTATTTGAAATACAGCAAAAATAACAGATCAACAAGCTCGATGTGATGCAATGTGAGCTTGTAGATCTGCTATTATAAGCCATTAGAAATGTATCCAGGCCAGATAAATATTGTGAAAATCTACAAGCTCACAACACCTCGCAACATGAGGCATTATGAGCGTTTGAGGTGTTTTAAATTTCTTTCTTATATTTGACAGTTTGACCAGTTTTTATAGTATAGTTTGTCAATTAATTTTGATGCAGTCTTTTACTTCTTTTTTTTTTTTAGGTATTAAAAAGGTCCTTAAATTATCATCTGGGGACCCCGCCCCTGCCCAAATCATGTGGGGACCCCCCTGGGGGTCCTGGCCCACAGGTTGAGAACCACTGGTCTATGACAGTGGTTCTCAAACTTTTCAGGTCGTGACCCCAAAAATAATCATATTTGAACTGTCAACACCTGTTGCGAGGCGTCGTGGATCGAGCTTGTAGATCTGCTATTTTCTAAATGTTTGCCTAGGTCATATTTGACAATTTGGCCAATGTCTGACCATTTATTATAGTATAGTTTGTTGATTACTTTTGATGCAGTAATGGCCTTATTTATTTTTTATTTTATTTATTTATTTATTTTACGTTTCAACCCGATCCGAGCCCGACTGACCTATTCTAATATTAAAGTTAAACGGCCTACACATGGCCTTGCATGTCGAGAATGATGCGAGTGAGAATACATGGTCATCGTGCATGTTATGAACTTGAATTTGATAAAGATGCCATCATCCTATGACATTCGTTTTCCTACTTTGCGGCACAAACGTTACATGAAGCTCGGCCAATCAGTTAAGCTTACGGGCTGACAGATACAGATATTTGTGGTTTTCCGTGTCTTTGGCACTACTGGGAAGTTGAAACTCTGTTTGAGTATTGGCAGGTGTGGCCAAGGCTGAGGATCTGGCATCTGTGTCCCTTTTATGCCCATATACAGTATGGAGATTTCTGTGTCCGTTTGTCTGTGTCCCTTTTATGCCCATATTTGGAGTTCTGTGTGGTTGGGCGGTTCTTGAGGAACTTCTCTGTTTGATATAAACCTGTGGAGTGACTCTCCATCTTGCTCCATCCCCTTCTTCACTTCCTTTCCTCTCTCACTTGCTCATCCACTACTTCTCTCTGTTGCTCTCTTTCTCCTTTCTTTTTGAGTTTGTTTTCTCACATGAAATCGGCTCGTTTGTCCCTTTCTTCGTTCCGCAGTTTTGTCCTGGCCTTGGAGACAGAAGATCTGAATAGATGCCTCTCAGACCAGGAAATGACAGCAATGTCCGGGATGACGGGAGGCCCCAGGCCAAAGATGTCTCTCAACAGAGAGTTGAACTGCAGGTGGTGTCTAACCCCTGACTCCAGGATCTCCCTAAAGGCATTGTAGATTCTTCTCCTCGCCCAACTGTTGATGTTCACACCCTCCACCCCAAACCTGATCTTCTTTCCTGTAAAGTCATCACTCTCCATGTAGTGTAGGACCTTTCTGAAAACCTTGCGCTGTTTCCTCAGATCATTCTTGGCTCTGTGTTTGGTGCCGCTAGGGCCCTTAAGACACTTACACAGACCATCACTGTCATCCACCTCAAAGCCACTGTCTATGTTGTGTCTTAGTTCCACTAGCAGTGCCATGGTCTCTCCAACAGCAATTCTGTAGTTGACATCACTGCTGCTCTCCAGACAGGCCTGCAATTTAGGGAGGTGAAGGTCTAGCAGTACAGTGAGTCTGGATGCAGGACACTGAGTGAGCAGCAGAGCCCAGGACTGCAGGGCAGCGATGTAGAAGCCAGGGTTACCTGGTTGGGGTGTGGGAAGGGTTTCCCCTCTGTTGGGGTAGGAAGACATGAACACACTCTCCAGGTGACTCATTGACATGATCAGATCCTCTTCTGCAGAAGAAACATAGCAGCACACACCCAACGCCCTGGCACAACTCTGTCGTGCTGATATGCTGGCAGAACTGTCCATCAGGATGGTGCTGAGGGTGGGGCGGAGTATCTTAAAGCCCTCCTCCCACTCTCCTCCCAGCTGGACACACAGCAGGGAGAACACTGTGGCTGCTGCTGCCTGCTCCACTCCTCCTCCTGTCTTGAGGCTTCTCTTCAGGCAGTCACTGATGTTGAGGCATCTCTCTATCAAGAAGTCATTCAGCACTCTGGAGCAGAAGGCCCTACGCAGAGACTCCAGAGCCGCAAGACGAGTCCCAGCACACTTATCCATCAGGTTGTCGATACACTGCTTGAGTTTGTCTTCTGTCTCCTGTTTGTCTTCTGGTTCTACTCTCGTTTCCTCCTCCAGTACAAATTCATTTTCAATGGAGATCAGGTCATCATCATCATCATCGTCATCATCATCATCATCATCATCGTCATCATCATCGCTGGATCCACAATCTTCATTCATCCCATTCTTAGCTCCCGGCTTACTAGAGCCGTATTTTCCCTTGCTACGACGTGGTTCTACTATTGTTTCCTTCTCCAGTACAAATTCCTTTTCAAAGGGGACCAGGAGATCATCGCTGGATCCAGAATCTCCATTCATCATCCCATTCTTAGTTCCCGGCTTACTAGAGCCACATTTCCCCTTGCTACAACGTGGCATTTTGGAATCTCTCTAGTCTCTCTCAGTCATCTTGAACCATGTTTTAACACCTCACGTCAGCCTATGCTGACCACAGCTCTGGACTGACATCACACACAAAACAAACCGTTGCCATGACTGCCTAACAATGCCGATTTGTGCGGGCACCCTGCAGAATGTGAAGCCTGCTATAACATTGTTACAGGTGCACGCACAATGAAAGATATTGGCGTTCTGTAACCTACCGCACATCCTGGAACTATTGTTCTTGAGACAGGCATTGACGATGTGATGTTATAGAATTGATTTATTGCAGTGTAGTATACGTGTTGAACATACATGCCATATAAGCAATGATTAAGCTCCAGGATTTTGGAATGTTACCATTTGTGGTTAAAATTTTCTTTTATTATGAATATTGTAAGTAAATGCATCATGTAAGTTAGAAACCTTGAATTAATTCCTGACTTATTTATTTGAAAGTAAATTATATCTCTCTTATATTTTTCCTGTCTCGAGGAGACAGGACTCGAGGGAGCGTGAAGCCCGGCATGAAGTAGGTCAGATATACGTAGTTGTCCAGAACCACTGGTTAATAGAATTTCAATCTTTATGAGATGTGTTAACTTACGAGACACCTTTTTTTTTAAATAGTTTTTATCCCTCGATTTTGTAACCCTTTTTTTCACCCGGTGCCAATTTCCTAAGTGATCCTGGGCACTACACTCCCCCCACCAGCCTAGGGAGCCCAGGGCCGAGCTCATGCCTCCTTCAATGCATGAGAGCCAACTGACCTTCTTGTCACCTGACAGGGGGGAGTTTCCCTGGTTGGACGTAGCGCGTGGAAGGAACACGTTATTCCAACCAGTTCCCTTCCCCTCCATCAGGCGCCCCGGCTGACCAGGGGGAGACAGTATAGTGACCACCAGGATTACTACATGTTTTTGTGAGGGTATTAACTACCCTATAGGAGACACGGGGAGAACATGCAAACTCCACACAGAAAGGCCCTTTCGCCAACCCCACCCAGGGTATGGGCGCTGGTGACGCAGAGAAGACACGCCCCAAGCGCCCACAGCGTCCCCGGCGGGAATCGAACCGAGGACCTTCTAGCTGTGAGGCGACAGCGCTACCGACTGCGCCACTGTGCCCCCCAACTTGTTACGGGACACCTTTACAAACACATTGATGAATACATTTCTTGGTAAGGAATTTATTCCCAGATTTTTTAAATATCCCCTGACTATTTCATTTTTAGTTTGTTTTCTCACATGAAATCGGCTCGTTTGTCCCTCTCTTTGTTCCGTAGTTTTGTCCTGGCCTTGGAGACAGAAGAGTTGAATAGATGCCTCTCAGAGCAGGAGATGACAGCAGTGTCCGGGATGACGGGAGGTCCCAGGCCAAAGATGTCTCTCAACAGAGAGTTGAACTGCAGGTGGTGTTTAACCCCTGACTCCAGGATCTCCTTAAAGGCATTATAGATTATTCTCCTCGTCCAACTGTCGATGTTCACACCCTCCACCCCAAACCTGATCTTCCTGTCTGTAAAGTCATCACTCTCCATGTAGCGTAGGACCTTTCTGAACCTTTCTGACATTTTCCTCAGATCATTCTTGGCTCTGTGTTTGGTGCTGCAGTTTGCCAGGTCCTTAAGACACTTACACAGACCATCACTGTCATCCACCTCATAGCCACTGTCTATGTTGTGTCCTAGTTCCACTAGCAGTGCCATGGTCTCTCCAACGGCAATCCTGTAGTTGACATCGCTGCTGCTCTCCAGACAGGCCTGCAATTTAGGGAGGTGAAGGTCTAGCAGTACACAGAGTCTGGATGCAGGACACTGAGTGAGCAGCAGAGCCCAGGACTGCAGGGCAGCGATGTAGAAGCCAGGGTTACCTGGTTTGGGTGTGGGAAGGGTTTCCTCTCTGTTGGGGTAGGAAGACATGAACACACTCTCCAGGTGACTCATTGACATGATCAGATCCTCTTCTGCAGAAGAGACATAGCAGCACACACCCAACGCCCTGGCACAACTCTGTCGTGCTGATATGCTGGCAGAACTGTCCATCACGATGGTGCTGAGGGTGGGGCGGAGTGTCTTAAAGCCCTCCTCCCACTCTCCTCCCAGCTGGACACACAGCAGGGAGAACACTGTGGCTGCTGCTGCCTGCTCCACTCCTCCTCCTGTCTTGAGGCTTCTCTTCAGGCAGTCACTGATGGTGAGGCATCTCTCTATCAAGAAGTCATTCAGCACTCTGGAGCAGAAGGCCCTACGCAGAGACTCCAGAGCCGCAAGACGAGTCCCAGCACACTTATCCATCAGGTTGTCGATACACTGCTTGAGTTTGTCTTCTGTCTCCTGTTTGTCTTCTGGTTCTACTCTTGTTTTCTCCTCCGGTACAAATTCATTTTCAATGGAGATCAGGTCATCATCATCGCTGGATCCAGAATCTCCATTGATCATCCCATTCTTAGCTCCCGGCTTACTAGAGCCACATTTCCTCTTGCTACGACGTGGTTCTACTCTTGTTTCCTCCTCCAGTACAATTTCCTTTTCAAAGGAGACCAGGTAATCATCATCGCTGGATCCAGAGTCTCCATTGATCATCCCATTCTTAGCTCCCGGCTTACTAGAGCCACATTTCATCTTGCTACGACGTGGCATTTTGGAGTGTCTCTAGTCTCTCTCAGTGTTTTTCAACGTATGCCCCTCTCAGTGATCTTGAACCATGTTTTAACACCTCACGTCAATCTATGCTGACCACAGCTCTAGACTGACATCACACACAAAACAAACCGTTGCCATGACTGCCTAACAATGCCGATTTGTGCAGGCACCCTGCAGCACTTGAAGCCTTCCAGTTGAAACAGTTCTAATGCTAACAGCAAGCTATAACCAAAGATGTCTCTGCTATAACATCGTTATAGGTGCACGCACAATGAAAGACATTTGCGTTCTGTAACCTACCGCACATCCTGGAACTATTGTTCTTGAGACAGGGCATTGACGATGTGATGTTATAGAATTGATTTAATGCAGTGTAGTATACGTGTTGAACATACATGCCAAATAAGCAATGATTAAGCTCCAGGATTTTCCGTAAAACCACCTTGTTACAGGTGACATGGAATTTTACCATTTGTGGTTAAATTTGTATTTTATTATGAATATTATAAGTAAATGCATCATGTAAGTCAGAAACCTTGAATTAATTCCTGACTTATTTATTTGAAAATAAATGATATCTCTTTTATATCTCTCCTGTCTCGAGGAGACAGGACCCGAGGGAGTGCGAAGCCCGGCATGAAGGTCAGATTTACGCAGTTGTCCAGAACCACCAATCCGACTGATATGCCCATAAGCATAATGGAGAACTGGTTGGCCAGAACAGCCGATCATATTCCCAACTTGCATCGTCCATATAGTATGGGCATATGTCCATATATGGGCATATACTAATGACATCAAGAATTTCCAAATAGGGGCATGAAGGAACATGGACAGACAGATACAGAGATCTCCAGATGTGGGCATAAAGGGGGCTCAGGCAAACAGAAGAGATCTCCATATATGGGCATGAAAGAGACACAGATGGATACAATGGGTTTGCATAACCGGGTGGGGCATGCATTCCCACTTGCATCGTTGATGACTTCCATTGATTGATTGATTGATTGATCGATCGATTTGATCATTTCAGAGAAAATAAACACAGAAAATACAGTTTAATATACAAATACAATGCTAAAAGGATTGAACCCAAGAAAGCACTATGGCTTGTTTCCATTGGAGTCCTGTGTATTCAATTCATAGAAACATTTACTGACAGGCAAATTCACACTTTTATAAGACTGTTGGTAGGGCATTCCTCATTTTGGTAACAAATGTAACCCCTTGTTTGAGCCAAATCTGTGTTGAATGTGATTTGTGGAGCTTATGTTGTGTTTGTGGACGTCTTTAACATTTTTTAAGTAGTTTGACAGGTACATGGGTGTCTTTGTATTTGAGGTGTAGTGTATCTTGTAGACCAGGCCCATTGCAAGTTGCTGTACTCTGTCCTCTACCCTGAGACATCCCACCCTAGCAAACATGAGCAGGGGTTAGATGAGTTGTTCCAGAGAAGGCTGGTGGTACCATTCCTAGCGTAATCTCTGACCATGTCCAACATGTCTAACCCACACAGTTGTTTGTGTACATTGTGTGCAACACAAATTCCAACTGCCATTTATCGATTTATGATGTGTCTTGGTCGTCCATTGGCGTCCATGTAGCAGCAGCACAATAAACGAGTTGATTCAACACAGTTGAGGCTAATGTCATCATCCAGAGAAAATATCAATGGTTTTACCCTGGTAAAAAAAAAGAAGGAATGGAAAAAGATTAGAAATAATCTAATGAGGTGTATCTCAGGATCCAGATGGGAACTGTGTGGCAGTGTGGTGTGACTTGACTCTTCATGTAGCCAGCCCATGACATCAGTCATCTCTGACATGTATGCCTTATGACAAATTTGGGCAAGATCTCAGCTCAATCAGAGCCCCATTGGCTATCAATTATAAAATGAAAGCTAAATATTTCAACAAAAAAAATATTATTAAATTGAAAATAATGTTGTGGAGATACATCTACTGATTGGTCCAGTGGTTTGTGAGATTAACTCTAGTCTGGAAACACGGACACAGACAGGCTCTCCGATAGAGCGCTGCAAAAAAAGTGGAATCGTGGAATCATTTACTGCCCTCCCCTGAGTCGCAGGACAAGATGGAGGGTAGATTCTTTCTGGATGTTGTAGTCAGAGAGGGTGCGGCCATCTTCCAGTTGCTTGCCAGCAAAGATCAGCCTCTGCTGGTCAGGGGGAATAGGATAATTCCTTTAACAGGTCCGTTCATGAAAGTTCTTATTTCCAATGAGGGCCTGTGAGCAATTAGGGGTTAAGAGTCTTGCTCAGGGACAAATTTCATTTCATCGACACATTTGCTGGCCTGGCCTGGAATCGTACCTGAGGCAACCAGGGCCTCTGGCTCCCTAGGCGGGCTCACTAACCACTCAGCTATGGCTGCCCTGCTTTCCTTGTCCTGGATTTTGGCCTTGACATTCTCAATGGTATCACTTGGCTCAACCTCTAGGGTGATGGTCTTGCCGGTGAGGGTCTTGACAAAGATCTGCATACTGTATTTGGGCATGTATATATGAGGCTGAGGTGCGTCAAAGTCGTAACTTTACTAAATTAATGATTCACTCAATATAGGCTAAACTGGTATTCTCAAAGTTTTATTTGTGTGTCAAAGTGTAATGATTCGGTGCAGGAGCTAAACTAGACTGCTACTGACTTGATGAGTTCATTGCTTATGTCAGCCATGCCCAAATATGGACTTAATAGTTGGTTACAGATTTTGAGTTTGAGATAGACACATCAGTGGTTAAATAATAATCCTGTACTTGTATACTTTTATTTAACATATGAATGGAAAGAAATTAGTTGGGCAAAATCATATGGTTTGTTTGGAATAAAATGCACAGAGACAAAAACATTGGCTAAAGAGATTTTACGATAATACAAGACCTAGCTGCGTGTACAATCCTCTGGTAACTCATTTCCAGAGGATGCATCCCTGCAACTTGAACAATATTGTGCTGCTTCCTTGTGGCCACCTATCAGAAGTGCAGCCATGAATACATTTAGTTGTATTAGGATTTGCAGGATTAGAAGTAACTCTGAAGATATCTATTTTAACATATTTTTCTGGTTGCTTTGGGGTGTTGGGGTCCTATATAGGCAACCTGTGCACATAAATCCAAACAGTAGGCCTAGGTGGGAAATGGTGCATGATTAACTTGGATCCCCCTTTTTCAGGGAAGGTGGGGACCTTTCTGCACTTTTTGGGCAAATGTGGTGAATCACTTCATAGATAAATGTCATTACTTCTACAGTCAACGTGAAACTGTTGACCATCCATTTCATGAAGAGGACAAGTCCAAGTTATGAAAAAACAAGGTCAGGTATTGTTCTACCCCTGACAGAAGAGTACGACCAGGATTACATGTCAATATTCCTCAGAATAGTTCCGCCTATAATAAGGCCATATATATAAAAGGCTGCAGACTCACAATAGAACCAAATATTGGCATCCTGGTTGCTTTGGGATGTAGGGACTAGGGACAATACCTGTATCTGAAGTCTCTCTCTCTCTCTTACATAAATAAAGGATATGGTACGGTAAGTAAAACATGGTATAGCCTATCTGTTTCCTACTAGCCTCGGAAACCCATGCTTTTTTTTTAGTTTCCTACTGGTTGTCCATTTTCTTGTGAGAGGAAGTGACATTTAGCAGCCAAAACGGCACATTATCTGTGTTCCCCCTTGTCATACTTCTGGGAAATGTATTTCAAATTTTGGAAATAATCCCTCCCTAATATTTGTATAGTTTTTACATTGTGAAGTTCTGTCTCTACAGCTCCCTCATCACAATGACTGCACAGCCTCTCCTCTCCTCTCTGGGCAGCTATAGGTCTGTCATGTGTCTGCTCCAGGTCAAACTTTCTCTCTCTTGCATGTTGCATCTCTCTCTCTCTCTCTCTCTCTCTCTCTCTCTCTCTCTCTCTCTCTCTCTCTCTCTCTCTCTCTCTCAATTCAATTCAATTCAATTCAATGGAGCTTTATTGGCTTGAGAAAACATGTTTACATTGCCAAAGTGGAACAAAACAATCAAAACAAAACAATGTATGTACAAATAAATATTGAATGTAAATAGGAATAAAATAAAAGTGTAAACTTGAGCTGTACATTGCAACTTTGAGGGAAGACTATCTAAAAAATAAATAAAAAACGTTTATGTCAGAAATAGTAATGCATATATAGGAGAGGTTAGCTTGTTGTAAACTCTCCCTCTCTGTCTCTCTCTCTCTGTCTCTCTCTCTCTCTCTCTCTCTCTCTCTCTCTCTCTCTCTCTCTCTCTCTCTCTCTCTCTCTCTCGCTCTCTCTAGTCACACACACTCGTCAAAACAGGCACCACCTCCCTTTGATGCTGGCAGGCAGCGGGATGAGAGGGCAGGTTGTCATCCAGTGTGGCAGACAGTTAACTTGTCCTTTAGCGTCTAAAAGCGTCCTAAATGATGTCTGAGTCCAGACGTGACCAGGAGGAAGAAGAGTCCAGAGATGGACGGGAGACACGGAGTACAAACCAGCCGACAGGTACGTGGGAAACCACTAGCATTTCATTCCTTAGACCAGTTTTCAACCTTTTTCATGCCAGGGACTTAACTAATTTAGCTGGGGACCCCCTGGTAACCCCCCGGCCCCAAGGACCACTGGTGGTCCCCGGGCCACTCACTGGTTGAGAACCACTGCTATAAGACCATTAAGACCTGCGTTAACTTACTGAGCGTCTATAACGGTTTACCTTTAGGTTGATTGTCGACTAAATGCTGTGTGTGTTGTCCTGACCTGAAGTTTGTGAGATGTTGTTGTCATTTGGTTATTGCGGATGCTACCATGATACACATAGGGTTGTTGTCAGTGGTGGAAGAAGCTACTCACATTTTTTACTTGAGTAAAAGTATCAATACCACAATGTAGAAATACTCTGTTGTTTAAGTAAAAGTCTGGTATTCAGCATTTACGTGAGTAAAAGTACAAAAGTATTGGCATCATAATATACTTAAAGTACCAAAAGTAAAAGTACTCATTATGAAAGTTTTCAAAATGTATAAAAATCTTTTGAAAATAGCAGATCTACAAGCTCACCCATCACGACGCGTTGTGAGCTTGTAGATCGACTATTTTCAAAAAGCCGAAATAAAGCTTAAGCGGTTAATGTTTAATAATAAAAATCTAAATCTAAAAAGTAACTAAAGTTTTAAAATAATTGTAGTGGAGTGAAAGTACAATATTCTCCTCTGAGATGTAGTGGAGTGGAAGTAAAAGTATTGAAAATTGGAAATACTCCACTAAAGTAGAAATACCTCAACATTGTGCTTAAGTACAGTACTTGAGTAAATGTACTTAGTTACTTTTACACCACTGGTTGTTGTACATTAATAATACGAGAATAAACCAGTCTGTGTTTTATGACAGATTTGACATACACTCTGCTGAAAATAAATTCAGCATGGCTTAGCCTAGTGTTTTTCAGCTGTTGTTCATGTGGAAACTGACCAGCAGTTCAACAGAGGGATCAGTAACTGACCCATGCTGCTGTCAGCAGCAGCAGGCCTATTATGTCTAGTCTTTGAACCAAGCAACCAATATTTATTTGAAAAATGAATGGAAAAAATATATATACAGTATATGTGAAACCACTGTCATCAAATTAGGCCTAATCAATTAAGGTTAAGCTTGGTACAGTATAGCCTACATCGCTTGTTTGGTGCTGTAATATAGATTGACTTGTCAAGTTATGTCACTGACAAACCACAACCAGCCTGGATTACAATATTCAAATGTCAGGGAAATGGAATTCCTACATGTATTTGTTTACAAAATCCTCATTGCGATGTTCAGTGAAGTACAGTAGCCCAGTGTTTCCAAAACTCGAGACCCCCAGATGATTAGCTTAATGTACAATATTGTTTTCTCACTCAACAGAAAACAAGCCAACATTCAGTATAAGTGTATCTGCACATTTCTAAAGGACGATTGAATGACTTTTAAGACCTTTTTAATACCAAATTGGCCAAATTGTCAAATATTACGTAAGAAAGAGGCAAACGTTCGGCCGATCTACAAACTTGAGAGCTTGTAGTTCACCTATTTTCACAATATTTATCTGTGTAACCGAGTCAAACTAAATGTAATGCCTATTGCCTACAATTCCAAGTGCTTGTCAGGGCGGAGGGTCCCCGGTTCAAATATGATTATTTTGGGGGGTCGCGGGCTGGGCCTGAAAAGTTTGGTAACCCTTGCAGTAGCCTACTCCTTATGCCATCAAAATAGCCTTATTACTTAAAACAAATGTCATTTACTTGTCCTCTGAGATTGTGCCAGCACCTAGCCCCTGTTAAACCATACCCTACCCTACCCTGCCCTTCCCTACACAACCATCCACAGATGTATTGGTGCAGCTGTCTGCCTGACCCTGTGTGGACAGGTGGGCCGCTTGTGTTTTGTGTGGGTGAACAAGCTGTGTTGTCTCTTTGATACAGTTTACTTTACACACTATTTCATATTGCTGTAAAAGATAGACGAAGCAGGCCTACATCTTTTTGGGAGGAGTAGGGTTTTAGCGTTTCTTTTTTGTGGAATGATCCCCGGAATGCAGAGTAGTTATAAGTTATAATGTTGAATTTGCATGCCATTTACAATTCAGACATGTAGCTCATGTACTTATCCCAGGCAACACCTCAGTTTGTAATTCAATTATTTCTGTGCTTCATGATGATTACATGTTGATAATAACATTTTCTTTTTATTAAGATTTATTTTTTGCCTTTTTCCACCTTTATTGATACTATTGACTAACAGGAAATGGGGAGAGAGAGATGGGGAGTGACACGCAGAAAAGGTCGTCGGGATCGGGAATCGTACCCGCGACATGCTGTCAGGTGCCCGGACTGCTACCCTGGCCGTCCGGGCCATAACAACATTTTCTAACTGTCCTCTGAACCACCCCTTAAGGTGTGGTGACTATGTGGTGACTGTAATCTTTTCCCAGAATGCTCTCAGAGGACATGCATTCACATCCACCCTTATCTTTCAGTGCAAAATATCATTGTGAGAATTCTATATTTGGCTTCAGCGCTCTGACAAGATCACACAGGACTGAATGTAAAATCCACCTCAATGTACTCCTTTGATGAAGGATCTTTTGTCTGTGACAAATTAACTCTGCACTTAGCACAGCTCTCGGATTACATACTACATTTACATGAAGGCAAACCAGGCTATGTTTCAGGGAAAACTGACATTGTAAGGATTTGGTAATTTCCCTGGGTTGCATCTGCCCACATCAGGAATTGTCGATCTGTCTGGGCAACTTCTAATCATCCATGACTAACCGTTCACTTCAGCACCTGTTACTCACAGAGGACAAGTCATCTGTCTGTCACACTCTCTGTGTCAGCTTTTCATGTCAGGGCAAATCCCCTGGGACTGCTCCCTGTGTGCTTGACTCTGTCACTGTTAACCAGTCTTTTGATGCTATTAACTGAAACTGGAATTGAAGATAGATAGGCGTTAATGCTTGAGGCTAAATGGTATACCGGTAGGTTCATTTGATCACTTGTCATCTGCCTGACAACGGTTTGTCTTTGTTTTGTTTTGTTTTCTTTCTGTTTCGTTTTTAACCTCTTTACCCCGGCGTTCCTATTTTGGGCATGTCATTCATTATAGGCCAACAAAAAATGGCCAATATATGATATATATATATATATAGATATGAGGTAAAAGTCCTGAGCCAGATTTGAACTAAAATCATTGCAGTTATGTGGTTAGTGGGTTAACTGGTGGATCCACCAGTACACTAGTTTAAAACATTCTATTAAAGGGATACGTCAGTCATGTAATGACATTCTTGACATACACCTACATTTTAGAAAGATTAAAAAATGTGTGTGTGTGTGCGTGTGTGCGTGTGTGTGTGTGTGTGTGTGTGTGTAGCAATGTTCCTTTTTGAGCACCTAAAATAATGTAATTTTTTCTGTCACTCTGGATGTGCTTGTCAGCTAAATGACTATGTGTTCAGTTACATAGACAAAAATTTAAGAGAGAACCGGACAGAGGAGATTGGAGAGCTCTAGTAGCTCAACTCCTAAAAACCTCCACAGGACTCCATTTGACCCCTGACCTCACTCGTTTGAAGTTCTGCACAAAGCGTGGGATAAAGAGACAAAAAAATGGTTTTCCTTTTTTTCTGGTAAACCCTTTTCACCACCTGTTCTTTGTGAAAAGTCCGTCCCTGCTCTGAGGAACATTAGTATGTGTGCAAGACAAGTGAGAGTGGATCTCTCTTCTTGTGTGTGTGTGTGTGTGTGTGTGTGTGTGTGTGTGTGTGTGTGTGTGTGTGTGTGTGTGTGTGTGTGTGTGTGTGTGTGTGTGTGTGTGTGTGTGTGTGTGTGTGTGTGTGTGTGTGTGTGTGTGTGTGTGTGTGTGTGTGTGTGTGTGTGTGTGGCTTTCATCACAGACCTGCCGATGACAAGACATGTTGTCTTTGTGGGGCTGTAATTGGAGACTTTGGAGATAAGAATCACAATCAAAAACACTTAATTGCCAAATATGAGGCGAATATGAATATCGTTTTAAACTAAATCAAACACATGACAAGACATAGGCTACAGCAGTATATTACAAACAAGGAAGAGAGGTTTCGGGCCTGGTCACTTCCCATAGAATTATCAAGAAACTGAATTACTTTTGTACAATAAATACTAAGAAGATATGTTAAGTTGCTTGATTCAATATTTAGACATTTATATTAATTTATTAGACACCTTCCTACCTACATTTTAGAAAGATTGGTTAGAAACCCATTGTAACTCCAAACTTAAAATGGAGAAGTCCATTTTAACCATGATAGATTCATTGAAAACACCCGTCCTTGGTTCTGGTGACTGATATTGTCCTTCTAATGTGTGAGGTGGAGGTGATAGACAGACTACACTTCAGGGTAGCAGCTGTCAGTGAAAGTAAGACTGCAGAGGTTAGCAATAGTCATGACTCATGACTAAACTTCCAGAGGATGAGTAATGGTGTTTCTGGGGTGTGGCATAACACATGCACCAGTGTTGATATGTTCCACCATGTCTGCCATCCTCTGACAATGCAATGAAAACAGCAGTGTGCTTGATCACAGTTGGATAAACATGAGCATAGAAGCAACACAATTTAGAATAGTTTATTCAGGGAAATGTGGCTGAGCATGAATTTATAGCAACGCTTTGCTCAACAGTCACTCTCAGGAGCTGAGCAGCTTCACTGGAGCATTTCAGTGCACTTAAAGCAGAAGCTGAAGGAGACAGTGTTTCTCATTACAGCATTTCTGTTGTAGGATTCAAACTCACAACCTTTGAGTCCCAAGCCCATCTATTATTTCTATTTTTAGGTTATGCCATTTCTGCTTTATTTCGATAGCGACAGTGAGAGAGACAGAAAGGAAAGGTGGACAGAGAGCAGGGGAATGACACACAAACAGTCCAGCTGGCCAGGAGTTGAACCAAGGACACGATGAAGAAGGCATTTTGCACCCATGTGGTATGCACCCTAACCATTCGGCTATTGGGTCGCCCCACAAGCCCATTTATTTGAGTTTCATGCTATATCCCCTCAAGTAAAATGGATAGTTCAGTTTAAACAGCTACGGCATAGTTGCAGAGCCATCTACAAGTGGGAGTGCCTGTCCAGGGCTAAATCCGCAAACCGATCAGTGCCACATTTCTTGTGCATGCTCTATTTCTAATTCCATTTGTTTACATTCGCATTGCTACAAATTGCTATCAAGCTTCCAGTTTAAAGCTATTTGACAAGATCCTTGAGATGTGTGAACTGAACTATCCCTCTATATTAAGTTATTAACATATAGAACTACATAAGTTCATAATATGCTACATTTATATATAGACATGCATTAGACAAACAAAGTTTAGTATCTCAGGTGATCGTTTTTAATCAGAGCCATGACAACAGCCCACACCATTTCATTTCCTGAAACATGGGTAGGCCTACTGGTCCACACGTAATACACGTAATACATGATATTTAGGGATGGTTGCACTAGGTTGCAATAGATGCAGGTGCGTTGCTGTAAAGGGTGGATTTAAAGTGAACTAGTATAGTGTGCTCCTTGGAGCGCAGATCTCTGCCGGGCTGGTTTAGTTACCCAGGGCTCGCACATTTTGGAAGTAAATCATAGCCATCAAAATGGAATATGAAAAATCTGACTGATACATCTTAATCGTATGACTATGGGAGTCGTAGCAAAAAGTGAGTTTTGAAGAAAACGCAAAAGGGCCGGAAATCTAGTCCAGCACAAATGGGCGGGCCTATGTAGGGAGCTGTGTCATGATCCAAGGAGTCCAGGGAATTTTATTTGATTATACGACCTACGGTTCAAGAGTTATAGGCCAAAACCTTAAGCGACCTGTTATACCACCACCAAGAAACAGATTTTAAATATTTGTTGTGCCGGTTCTTCCTTTAGCCTACTGTACTGGGAGTGTGCATGCAAAATATCACGGCAATCGGACTCTGCGTTCATGATTTATGGCATTTTGAGCAAAACAGGCCTTGCCCGCAAACTTCGAAAGCCAATCAGAATGGAATACATCTTGATCACTCACAGCGTTTTGAAGTGAACGCGAAATGATGGAAAATCTTGTAAGGCCGAAATAGGTGTGGCTTGTATGGGGAGTTGCGTCATGAGCCAAAGGAATCCAGTTTTTTATTTACTGTACGACCTACAATTCAAGAGTTATAGGCCAAACATGAAGCAGCCTCTTATAGCGCCACCATGAGGCAGATTTTGATTGATTTGAAAACTACTGGGAGTAATCAGACACTCATACAGACATGAAAACATAATTTCCGGCCTGATGGGGATAATAGGTTTTTTTTTGTGGGGGGGGGGGGGGGGGGGGGGGGGTTCTGCCTTTATTTGGATAGTATAGTGGAGAGAGACAAGAAACAGTCGGAGAGAGACGGGGAATGACATGCACTTGCAGCAAAGGCAGTCGAGCGCGGAATCGAACCCACGATTTGTATGCAGCTTAACCACTAGGCCATCGGCGCCCCGAGAGGATCAGTCATGAGGGTTTGTCATTAATGTAGTTTCACTGACCGCTACCCTGGTAGAAAGTGTTAGTATTGGCCTTGAGACTCATAAGGGCATAGCAGTGGCGGCCATTTTGTGGTGCCACAGATCAATAAATATTTGAAAACCACAAAAATTAGTATTTATTAAATATAGTATATAATACAATTAAATATTCAAATATGTTTTTGACACAGAATCAAAGTTTTATGGCCACGATTCACCAGGAGCCTGGATGGCTTGATTCTAGGCTTAAAACTATTTATATAAATATTTATGAAAATCTCTATGGGGAAAATGAATGGGGTTTCTATCTGTGGCACCACAAATGGCTGCCACTGCTATGCCCTATAGGGGGGAAAGGGAGTGACAGAGCAATTTAGTGGGTCACACCTGACACTTCCTGTTTGACTGCATTCCAGTTGATCAGACTGGCCAAGTCAACAGTGGAGAAGCAGGATCTTTTTGGCTCTCTCTCCCTCTCTCTGTTGCTCTGCTGCCTGTGGGCATGTGACAGTAGCTTTTATGCTCCTTGACACTTACAGTATCAAAGTGTCGTTCACACAGTTGATGGAATAGGAGGGTGCGGGTTGTAAAGGAAATGTCTTGAAGATTTCTTTTTTGAAGAGCAATTCTAGGAGCAGGTAGGAGCGCAAAGGAATAATATCCTGTTACATTTACTTCAAACAAAGACACATTGTGTATTTTTATGAGCCCAGTCAACTATTATGTCTCTGTTTAATGATTTGTGGCATGCCGCTACACACATCTGTGATATCCAAATGTGAAGCTATCTAAAAGGAAATACTTGCAATCTTTCTGAACCTAAATGCATGTACCTCATATCGCATAATATCTGTCAAGGCATTCAAGCATTCCCTGGTTTGCCGCTGAATAGTAACAAGAGGCAGTGTTATGGTGGCAATAACTGATAACAAGCAACAGGTGTGACAGGTGGACTGTGTACTGACTACAACCAGCCATAGTTTCAGTGGAGTCTGTATAGACGGCTCACTTCATCTCCATTATTTGATTTGAAGATGTGTGTGTGTGTGTGTGTGTGTGTGTGTGTGTGTGTGTGTGTGTGTGTGTGTGTGTGTGTGTGTGTGTGTGTGTGTGTGTGTGTGTGTGTGTGTGTGTGTGTGTGTGTGTGTGTGTGTGTGTGTGTGTGTGTGTGTGTGTGTGTGTGTGTGTGTGTGTGTGTGTGTGTGTGTGTGTGTGTGTGTTGTGGTGGTTTGTGGTTTGTCACAAGTACAGTTTCGATCATCATGCTTGGTATTGAACACCAGTCCGTCTGTACAGAATGTGAAGTGAATTCCTCTTTGGGCACCAGTATCTATCTATCTGTCATTGTTTGTTGACAAACCAGGGTACTGCCCTCTGACAATGCAGGAAGTAATGACATCTGAACCAGCACTAGGATTATTCCAGTTGACCTAATTTCAATCCTGTTTGATATGTCTGACTTCAGACAAAATAGTACTAGGATTATTTGTATTATAGTAATGAGTGTCATCCAGACCGTTCCTTGCTTTTACTTTGCAGTCTTTAGCATGAAGTCAGTGCATATGAGTGAATGTCAGTGGTAATCAGTTATCTAACTGCCTTGTTTCTTTGTCTTCACAGACCGCTCAGACAGGACCAAGCCAGATCACTTACATTCCAGGTATGTTGTCATTTGAAGGGAGTCCATAACATACTGTACTGTAGTAGCTGAGTTAGGCACTTAACCTTTTTGCTGTTGTTGGAATCGGTCTAATGCCCATGTTCAGTATCCATTTTCAGAACCTGGTTCTGTTTATGCACCATATACTTTGTAGACTTGGATAATCATCATAAAATGTTTTCTACATATTTGGTAGTCACTGCATCATGTGCCAAAGTAAATGCCTTGTGTGAACCTTGTAAGTGGTAGTAGTTGTTCTGACTCCGATTCAGGTAAGTTGATCTTCATCAGTCAACTTTGAAAATGTGAAAGCGAAACTGTGTAAAAGGGGCACTGTCCCTTTAACACCCTGATTTGCTGATGTTGGTTTTGTGAATGGAGCAAACAATGCACTGAGGAATGGACCAAAAGCTAATGTTTTTTGTTGTTTGGAGACATACCAGGTTGCTGCTGGCCTGCTCCAATAATGTGTAGACCTTTGTGAAATTATGTAAACAACTTTGCACTGCAGGTCTCAGTGAAATTATGTAAATGAATGTGAAAATCTCAGTGGAGTTATGTAAACAACTTTGTAGAGCTCTGACAGTGATATAAAATTATTAAATCATTAAACAATTGCAGTGAGCACAGTTGATCTGTTGATTTTAACTAAATACAAATACAATTACTAACTGCTTAATTCCTCAACGTAATTAACCAGATGGGACCATAAAGAAGGACAGGGAGCACTGTTATTTCTCCCCAGATGCGTTACATCACCAGTTTAAAACCCTTAGGCGAAGGACTAATGTGTTTTAACAACAGGTGACAGGCCCACCCCCCCTGTTAAGAGACTTTGCTGGAGACCGTTGGTACGCCACATTAACTCAGATATTAATGCAGAGAATAATAGATAGTGTCGTTTGTAATAGGAGAGGACCTGAGAATATTAAAAGATCTACAAGCTCTACAAAGATCTACAAGCTCACAACGCCTCGCGCTGTGAGGCGTTGTGAGCTTGTAGATCGGCTATTTTTTGGCAAAGAGTTATAGGTGTAGAGGGAAAAAAGAGCAGCAAAAGTTTACCTGAAACACAATTTTATACAATATAGAGGGGGTCCCTGCTTCATCTCTCTCTCAGCTAGGGGGTCCTTGGTCCTTGAAGACCCCTGATAATAATAATAATGTTTATTGTCTCCAAGGGGAAAATTGTCTTCATGTCTGGGTAGAAAGTGTTATATTGAACAACAGATTTACAAAATAAGTTTGGCCTTATATACACCAAACTCTACGGTGCATTTCCACATAGCCTTTTTAGCAGAACTAAGCAGAAATTTGATCTTCCAGATTAACAGGTAAAAAAAAAAGACAGACACCATGGGAAATCCCCAACATTGTATTAGAGCTGACTGGTGGTCTCTGTGTGAACAGTCAACTGTGTGAAGCTTCATAGAATGGCGTGTCCTATGTGTAGCGTGCAGCTTTGTGGCCTCCGGCTAGCTGAATGAATCCTTTTGAGAAGTGAGTCATTACCAGGTTACTAAACAACTCTTTGTTAGCGTGAGCTCCACACC
Organism: Gymnoscopelus braueri; assembly: GCF_963280865.1. NCBI lineage: Eukaryota > Metazoa > Chordata > Actinopteri > Myctophiformes > Myctophidae > Gymnoscopelus > Gymnoscopelus braueri. The sequence continues at coordinate 40,905,880 of NC_137604.1, forward strand.
TCAATGTTAATGGGATTCTTCTCTCTCTCTCTCTCTCGCTCTCACTCTCGCTCTCTCTCCTCTCTAGCCAAGGTCCTCTGTCCTCCATACGTGCTGCCATCAAGCGAAGTGAGTTTGTCAAGTTTGAGTCTGCAGTATTCAATAGCAATACATCCATGTTGAGAAGTGTTGTCACAAACATTTCTTGTAAGTGATGCTTAGAATGTGAAGCTATGCTGCTCAGACCAATAGATAACATGTTGATAAACTTGCATGATCTTTTCTTCCCTCAGCTAAAACAATTTCTCAGAGTGACCACAGCAGAGAGAGAAGGTAATGTGTTGGATATCTTCTACACATGATGTCAAAATATAGCCTCATTTTGTGCAGCTGCCTTAGCAGGCAATGTTGTATATTTCCTGCTGTCATCACCTGTAACAAGGAAAATGGTATACGTGGTTCTGCACATGGCACCTAGAACATTCTTGGCACGGCAGAGGAATTAAAAATGCTCTGTGCCTCTATTACTTCCTTGTAGACTGTGGTTATCTTTAGCCCAAAACACATTACTAATTATCAATTGTAAAGAGAAGTCAGCGCACTTCAGTCAGTAGAAGGTAGAAGGGCTGGTCGGTGCTCAACAGGGACAACTTGCATCAGAGAAAATATTAATACCTGTGCATTTCAGGAGAGACTACCCAAATAAAATATACTGGAGCACTCGACTGGTGACTCTGCACGTGTTTTATTGTTTTGCATGGGTGACTGCCGTTTCGTTTTCGTCTTCCTCAGAGTAAAAAAAAAACGGTTGTCTCAGTCCTGAGCTGTTTCACTGAGAACCCCTCTGTCCTACAGGAGACCAGAGATCACCATCCTCTCTGCAGAGCCACTAGCCAGTAACACCTGGTTCCCAGGATCTTCTGGGGTTTTCCCTCCTCCTCCTCCTCCTCTCCCATCCTCTCAGCCCAGCTGGTCTGGCAGCACCACAACTACTTCCAAGGTACAGTAGGTCTGATTTAACCTCCTAAACCAGGGATGTGAAACTGTGAAGGTCTAGTGGCCAAACTTGTTCTGTGAGAACAATAGTCAAGCCATTGAAGCCATGGCCATGGTCATTAGCATACGGTTGACCATGGCCTCTGTTACGTCATCAAACACAGCATGAATAGAGCCTCAGGTAGCGAGCAGGGTTTAGGTCCTAAACCCTGCATACTTCACTGACCATGGTCCCCCCAGGGGTCTATACTTGTTATACTTGTTTCCCCTCTACACTAAATCTGTTCACCGAAAATAGGCGATCTACAAGCTCACAATGCGGAACGTTGTGAGCTTGTAGACCTGCTATTTTTGCAGAATTAATGTTTGTTCATGTTGCTGGGCTATGTATACTGTAGGTCAATGTATATATATTTTTTACAATATTTTGACACTCGTTTATTCAATTCCAGTGCCTTCTTAGATCTGATTCTGTCCTTTTATGATAACATTTTCTCTGTTATCATTGTACAATGATTCAACAAAGTCATGTGGGTTAAAAAGAAAGAAAGATGAGAAGCAAACTATATATGAGACTTTTTTTTTATGAAGTCATCTCACTGGGGAAAATTCTCATCAAGCTTATTGATTGATTAAGTGCCTCACTAAACAAACAAGAAATAAAAGCTGAACACTTGTGACTTGTGTAGCTTTTTGTCTGACGCCCACATCATTTATGGGAAGAAAAACCTGAGTGTGTTCGTAATTTACAGTATGTGTGTCACTGTCTTAGCCCCCGCCATCCTATGACCAGGTGATCAAAGAGAAGACACAAGAGGAGCACATTACCCAGCCAGTAGCGGCTCCCCGTAAATCTACGTGCACCACCAGCAGCTCCACACAGACTGACCCTGTAAGGAACGCCTCTGCTGCCACTGACCCACAATGCACTGCAGCTCCACAGTCCACAGAGAGGAAACCAGGTAGTGAGTCATATATCGTTGCTGATGGGCAGAAAAGTTGTATGTGAGGATTATTGATGATGCATAGATTTCAATGACATAGATTATCACCCAGGCACTCATCTTTGCTCAAAGTTGTCCAGTCAGGCAAGATCTGCTATTTTCGCTATTCTTGTAAATTCTTGAAATTTTTTTAAATGTTTTTTCTATAATGACAAGCTCAAAATAGGTACGGCAGGTAGGAAGTGGTTAACTTAATATGGTCTTTGCATCTGTTTCTTCACAGTTAAACAGCCTCAAAAACCACCAAGACCATCATTACCCAAACCTTCATGCAGAGAAACTGCAACAGATGCATCTCCTCACAAGCAGGCAGCTACAACCACCACAACCTCTACCAACACTGACAGTCTCGCTGACCTTAAACCTAGCCCTCCAGACTCCACGCACGCAACCAGCATCAGATCTGTCACAGTACACTGGGATGTTTACCCAGAACAGCCCGCTGAATCTGTCCCTGTTACATTAGACTCACCACTTTCCCCCACAGAGCCTCCTCCCGTGCCCACCCAACACCCTGTTCCACTTCCTCGTCGTTCCAAATCCCTCAAGCAGCCAATCAAGGCTGAGGTCAAAGTTCAGACATTGATCAGGCTCAGTGAGAATGGCGACAGCGCTGTTGTGACTTCTTGCACCGACTCAGAAGAGGTCCAAACTAATACATATTTAAAGGAACTGTTGGAGGTGTTTATCGTGGACAGCCAATGCGAGCAGAGCTCTGACGCTGACGACCAATTAGACGAGAGTGGGCAAAGTGAACATGCTGGCGGTGAGATGAGCAATCAGCACAATATGCAGGCCCGTATCCTGGCCTTCGAAAGCCAGGTGAGCAATGATGAGGGAGATGGGGTAGAACCTATGAAACGGCCACAGCCTCGACCAAGAGACCTACAAAACAGGCCCCCTGTCGCTGCCAAACCTTCTGTAACCCCTAAACCTTCAGTCAAGTACTACAATGTAGAAAACAACAATCAAGAGGTGTCGTCAATATTCCCCCAAATTCCCACCCCAGCTGCTAGACCTCAGCCTCCAAAGAAGCCTGTGGGACTGTCACGCACAGAGGAACCGGAGGCTGTGCCCTCCAAGATGGCACTTCTGCCCCCCTCACGGCGCTCTGTACTTGTCAGAGCCAAAAGCTTTGATCTCCAGGATGAGGACATGACACTTCCACTAAAGCCTCCTAAGGAGCCCCTTAAACCCAACCTGAATGTCAACAATCACAACTCCACCTCTTTGGTCAGGGAGAATGAATATGTGGAAACTCCCACAAGTGAGCATACTTTTTTTAAAACCATATATTCCATAAAAGAAACTGTATACCACTGTCATACTGTATCTTCTGTCTGCTGAATGTACACCATAACATCATATGACTAAACCCTAATGGAATAAGTAGAATTATAATACCAAGTCCTTTTGGAAAATTAGCTTGCAATAACACATAAAACATAGTAGAAAGATGGACCTTTATTTATCCCATAAGGCAAATTGAGTCGCCATGGCAAATACAGCAGTCATAAAAACACACAAACGGAGGAAAGAAATAACCAGCCAGGTAAAAAATGAAGATGAGTCACATTGGTCATTAGTCCGCGGACCGGCTGGAATGCCTGCTAGTCCTTTATGGCTACCGGCACGAAGGACTGTCTGTCTGTCCTCTGTGGTAACACTAATGCATTGTATTACACTAACACAATGCTCAGTGTAAACACAATCTATAGAGAATACTTTATATATTAACTGAGCCAGACCCATTAAATCAACAACATTTATTTCAGAAAAAGACATGTGATGACGTTATTGCTTATCACAACACACATAAAATAGTATAGTAGTGACAGTCTGTTTTGTGTCTGTAGACCCTACCCCATTGAAACCTCAGCACAGTGTGGACAGTGCTGCCAGCGTCCCCTTCACCAGGCAGAGTGTAACGAGAAGACCCACCACCATCAGAGTACCCAGCAAGGCTACCCAACGTGAGTCTCTCATCTCTGTCACTTTACATTGTAGGGCTGGATATTGGCAAGAATCTGGTTGTATGAGACGCATCATTAAATGTCACAAGTTGAGAAGAAATGTAATGGTATAAACAAAACTCTATCATAATGTGAGTACGATGAGTATGGTGAATGAAGTTAGGTTAAACCATGAATTTGAATACTGCCATATTCTGTAACCACAATCTGTTAATTAAAATCAACAAATGCATCAAAACGTACATGAAATGGATTCAGCATTTTGAAATATATTTTGATTAAAACAAAGAAGATTTTTGTTAAAAAGTAAATTTTATAGAGTACTCTATATTCTGATGGTAATCATTGCTATAGGCTAGCTTGAGTGTTTGTTCACTGCCAGGAAACGATCTCCCCATCTGTCCTGTTCTTTAGTACATGGAAAATACATTTTCAGCTGGGACACCAATTTGATCTAATCAGGAGAGAGACCCCAGTGTTCCAGTTGCAATTTTGTCTGCTGATTTTTGTGTAATCACTTCCAATTTCACTTGGTCATCCTGTATCCTGTGTATGAGTTCTCTCTCCTGATTAGGCGAAATGTAAATGTATTTTCTGTCTACTAAAGAGCTGGAGAGACCCATGTTACTGAACAAACACTCTATAGCAATGATTACTATCAGAATATAGTACTAGTTAACACTTATTTTAACCAACAACATTTCCTACACCCCTATCACACTTGAGGTATTAAGCCAGGCCTTACCCACTAGACTATCCTGCAATAGTTTTATAATGAGAATGTAATATAATGAAAATAAGCCCTTATTTGTACTTGAGAGAAAACATAATTCTGTGGTTGAATAAAGGCATAAAGTACACACAAGATGGAGTCACCTCACTATATAAGTAAACTAAGTTGAGGAATATAGCAGATTTTTTTTTTTTACCGTTGAAAATACTTACCAAGTAATATTTTACCTGTCTTAGATGAGTCACTGGACTTCTCTGCTCCTCCTCCCCTGCCGGTCCAGAAGCCTGTAGGCTCCCGACCGCCCCCTGTGGGCCACAAACCAAGCCTTGTCCCTGTCCTCCCCTCCACAGTAAGCATAGTCTCTGAAGAATGTCCTACTTAGTAAAAAATGTCTATAAATATGACGTCATAATTATTATCACAAAATATTTATTTTTCTAATGGAGCTGATTACAGACATTACCGTGCTCAAGCTGCAGACATTGCAGGAAATATTGCTTTAACATCTTTATTTAAGTGTATTATTATTATTATGTGCTTATACATGTCTACTGTATGCTGGAGTGTACAGGATGTCTCCTGTCTTTTACCTGGACTGCCAACGCCCACCTGCAGCTCTTCCAGTAATTTGTATAGACACAAAGCAGCCATTGTGGGCTGCATATAAACAACTGCCTTCTGTAGAGTTAGTGCTATCTGGCTGGTCAGTCTGAAATCAATCCCTAGTTTGCACAGCCTTGTTGTGTGTGTGTGTGTGTGTGTGTGTGTGTGTGTGTGTGTGTGTGTGTGTGTGTGTGTGTGTGTGTGTGTGTGTGTGTGTGTGTGTGTGTGTGTGTGTGTGTGTGTGTGTGTGTGTGTGTGTGTGTTAGAAAAAATAGATATAATTGTATGAATAATAATAAACATCACAACTTTTTGACATTTTATAGTGTTTGCAGGGGTTTATGGTTTCAGGCCACTGGGAACAGATGCAGTGAGCCTGTTTTCACACCTGATCCTATCTGTGGACTAACAAAGACATGTTTCTTTTATCTACAGGAGTCCTTCAACACAGGGCTGGAACCTACCCTGCCTCCTCGGTGAGTGAAACAATACACTGTAAAACATGAACGTTTCACAATGTTAGTTGATACATAAGCTGTCAATAATATGTAGCTATATATATGTGCACCGAAATGTAAAAAAATAGGAAGGAATATTCAAAGGAACAGTAGAAGAGGAAACGGAACACCTACCTTGATGATTAAGGTCTCCTAGCTAGGACAGGAGGTTGCTTCAGCAAGCTGCGCTCAGTTTCAATGACAATCTTCATCCCATGCCAAAGTTACTTGTCAAACATCTTGTGAGAGATATTACCATGATTGAATCAAGAACCTGGGGTTGTGTTCACACAGAAGACGCTGTCTGCAAGTCTGAGTATAGGATCATCAGTGTCAGGAAAGCCCTGCATGGGACTGGCAAGCAGATTTCAAAGTTAAGAACCTTTATAGGTGGAAGAGCCGATCATCAACTGCACTCAGGGCCCTGTGATTGACAGACGCCGATTGGTTCTTCCCCTTTTTGGTTTCTGCAAAATGCCCACCCAGCCCTTGGGGCCAGACCGGTCTGCAGAAGACGGATGACAATGTGAATACAAGTGACCGGGATGGTTTACCAGGCTACTTTATAGGTACAATAGAAATTACATTCCTGGTGACTGACAAGGTTGACAAGAATTTACACCCCACACCTGCCACACAGTGTTCAATTATCCAACACAGTCACTCCCCAACTCAATTTTTTTTTGTGTCTTGTCCTTAAACCCATCTGATGCTTGGTCAGGAGCCCTTGCATCACAGGTGTACTGGGGTACTCGTTTAGCTTCGCTTTTCATTGTTCACGGTAGTCCGTGCCATGTGACGCATAATGTGGAGCCGACCATGTTGACTGAATGTTGAAACCACCGTTAAATACTGTGAAAACAAATTGAAAAACGAGCACGCAGTCAGAGCAGGGGGGACATTGTATTTATTCTCTATTTTCCTGCATCCGAGTGTGCTGTTATACAAATAAACATGAAAAAAACTTGAATTTTCCCAGACCTAATGGAGGTAGGTCCCTCCCGGCTCGCCCGCCAATGGCCAAAGCAGGCCCAGGGAGACCACCTCCACCCCGGCTTGACGGGGCAGGAAGTTCCAGTTCTCCAAAATCAGCTCGGTTGGCAGCTCCACCCAAACCTCAGTCTCACACCCACAAACCCAAGAGGAAAGGTCCTGTGTTGCCCCCAAGACCCAACCCTGGGCACCGTCTCTACAACAAATACACGGTGAGAGACCCAACACTGGTGGTGTCTCATGTGGTGTAGAACTGTTTGCCTAGAAATAGCGTAGTGTTTCATATCCTTGTATCTGTTTGCCTAGAAATAGCGTAGTGTTTCATATCCTTGTATCTGTTTGCCTAGAAATAGCGTAGTGTTTCATATCCTTGTATCTGTTTGCCTAGAAATAGCATAGTGTTTCATATCCTTGTATCTGTTTGCCTAGAAATAGCGTAGTGTTTCATATCCTTGTATCTGTTTGCCTAGAAATAGCGTAGTGTTTCAAATCCTTGTATCTGAAATCCCAGGCAGTACCTCTTCCTGACCTAAGACTGAATCATTACAATCACAGTTCAGGCTTTTAGCAGACACTAATCCAGATTTACAAAGTAAAAGTTCAGACAAAATGCCATGAACATTTGAAATGAAATGTCAGCAACAAAAGGTCAAGTGGTCAAGGAATTAGAGTGCTTAGAGAGAAAGGATAGGTTGGGATATTAAAAAGTAAGCAAAATACCAAGCATCTTTCCTCCTGTGCCTATTGTTTACTACTCTCGACTGAACTTTTCAATCGACTTAAGAAAGCGAAGAACATGCTAAAGTGCTATATCTACACTCCTTAAAAAATATCACAACTCATGTGTTCTAATTATTGTTCCCCCAGCTTGAACTCCCTCATGGAATTGCAATCTTTGACTATAATGGGACCAATACAGGGGAACTCTCGTTTCAGGTGACCAAGAAAAGTTATTTCCGTTTATTGCAACCAACTTTGGTTGCAATAAAAGATTGTCACATCACAGGTTTACATAACGTAATTCCTGCGTGGAATCAGTACATTAATATCATCTAATCATGTATCTCGGTGTAAGATCTTTAGTAGAGACACATTTCTCTTATCTTCTCCGACAGAAAAATGAGGTACTCGTGCTGATTGAGGACCTGCACCATGGTACGTTTGAATGTCAGGTAGGGGACGCCAGAGGTCGTGTCCAGAAGTCTCACATGAAGATCATCACTCCTCTGTCATCGTCTGTCCTAGCCAGGACTCACCCACAGGTAAACCCCCAGATTTGGCACAAACAAGGGAATGAACTCGTTCTCATGCTATGCAACAAAAATGTGGAATGCCCTACCAAAAGGAGTAAAGGAGTGTAAAACCCTACTCACTTTCAAAACTGCCCTAAAAAACACCTTCAAGAGGCTGCAATTCCAAACTGGCCCCTGTCAAAGTCTTAACTAATCATCATGATTTGAGTGCGTGGGGATCTCATTTTAATTAAGCCATTGTGCTTTTATTAGCGATCCAGTTTAGAGGACCTTGTATTGTGAATTGTACTTCCATGTACTGTTTCCTCTCTCTCTCTCACACACACACACACACACACACACACACACACACACACACACACACACACACACACACACACACACACACACACACACACACACACACACACACACACACCTCTCTCACTATAGCATTGTTTGTCTTTGTTCCCCATACAGGACGTCAGTTCAGTTGGTTCTGGCACAGACAGCTGTGGACTGCGGGTCCAGGTTCTGCATGATTTTGACCCAGGTATCATTTCTTCTTAAAATCTGTGTTTTTTACTTTCCTTATAAAATGCTGTCCTAAACAGAAGCTTCTTCCAACTCAGTTAGCCAAAATTCCTCCCAGTCCACGATCTGGAGAAAGTGATCCATATTCTCATTTCATCCTGACTAGACTATTGCAACTCGCTGTATACAGGAGTTGCTAACTATGTCCTCTCATGATTGCAGCTTGTCCAAAATTCTGCTATTAGACTAAGCAGGATCACATCACTCCCATATTATTTTCACATCACCCTTATACTGGCTTTCCTTCATTGGCTCCCAGTCATACACTGGGCTTATTTTAAAGTTGTATTTGATTTTAAAGCCCTGAATGGACCTGCTCCACCTTACATCTCCGAGCTACTCCGCCCCCTCGACACATCTAGGTCAATCTGCTGACAAGATGCTTCTCACACTCACAGTCCCGCGGTCCTGGCTGAAGCAAAACGGTGATCGTGCCTTTTTGGTTGCTGCTTAGCTTTCCCATTAAGTTCTGGACACTTTTCAATCCAGACTCAAGACATATCTGTTCTCTCTGGCCTTTGAACCATTTTAAGCCATTATCCATGCCATGCAAGCCTCTTTTACTTCTGTTGTTTGTGTTATTTGTATTTTGTTTTGATGCCACTGTAGATGGCAGATGTGGTTGAAATGTGTGTTGTGTTTTTCAGAGGGTCCGACAGAATTGAGGATGAAGGCCGGAGACGTGGTTAACATGGTGGAGCAGGTGAACAGTGAATGGTACAGAGGAACATGCAGAGGATCTTCTGGATTCTTCCCTATCAGCTATGTCAAAGTCCTGGTGAGATTCAACACTGGTGTTTCTCTTTGGGGGGTCAGCGCAGCACAACATCATTGTAAATGAATTAAACAAAAAAACACTGTTTGGGAACCTCGACTGTTAAAGAAATCAATCCTTTTTCTCTCGTTCAATTAGTCAAATTCATCAACACCTATCTCTGAGAAGAAAACAAAGCCAGCTGCTACAACAATCAGGTAACACATTAACAAATAATACAGTAAAAAACATCAGTCATTCAACAAAACTTTTCAGACGGTTGGAAAAAGCCATTGTGTATTGTGTTTGAAGTGGTCCGAGGTGCGTGGCTCGGTTTGACTTTGAGGGGGAGCACAGCGACGAGCTGTCCTTCTGCGAGGGAGACGCCATCAGACTGCTGGAGTACGTAGGACTGGACTGGGCGCGGGGACAAGTCGGAGTCTTCAGTGGAATCTTTCCTCTCAACTTTGTGGAGGTGATCCAGGATCTGCCTCCGCCTCCATCTCCAACTCCACAGCCGACCCAGCCCACCAAGATAGCACTGCCTGGTGAGACAGCCTCAAATACTTAATAGTTAGATTGTATTTTATTCACTGTTTTCTTCTTTGAACAAAGAATTCAATATGGTCTCAACACATAATAAAACAAATATTAAATAAGAATAGAAATAGGCCTATACAAAAACATCTATGAATACATTATGTACATCATACGTTTAATAAGTTAATCGCTTACTTACAAGTACTATTCATTTTGGATTAGTACTAGCTTATTTGTTTTGTTCATCCTCTTTAAACCCAATGTGGCTTGGTAGGTTACTCTAAAGTTGTAGCTATTGTAAGGCAATCTGGGTCAGGGTCAGCTTATAAAATGTTACAATTATCAAGAATGTAAACATTTTAAATGCGAAGATTCAGAATACATTGACGTATATACCATGGTACTGTATATATTATGTTAGTAATTTGCCCCTCAAACTCAACAACTAAATGACTGTTCTATATTTCAATGAGCTGCCATTCATCCTTTTTCCCTTTGTGTTGGCTGGCATTTCCTGCTGTGGTATGCCTGGAATCTGTGCATCTGTTTACGTTTCATTAAAAGTGCTGTGTGGTCGCTAGGACTCAGGACAGCGAGTCTGAATGACCGATACCCTGCCTAATACAGTGTTTTCATACAGGCAGTACTGTAGTGACGAGTGCTCCTACCCACATGAATGCTCATTCAGTTATATGCCAAATACTGTAACTGTGTTGTGCAGTTATTTGCTTGTCTTAAATTCTGCTGCACTTGCATAATAACCATAGAGGTGTTTTTTTTTTTTTTTTTTCTAGGGATGGCTGCTTCATCCAGTACTCGGCCTGAGCCCACTAAACCCATCCAGGTAAACTACTTTTTTCCATTATATCACAAACTTCAGCATCAGAGAAAGGGTGTGATTTAGTTCAGCCTTTATCAGCACCTCCAGTGAAGGGCACGTGACACTCCCACAACAATTTTAGAAGACAACACATCTACCAGCACTAATATTTGAAGACACAATACAAATGACTTTTTACCTAATACAAGTTAAAACAAATGCATAATGAACAAAAGCCAAACTAACAGAAAACCCTTCAACCACACACCATCTCACATACAGTACTTAAAGGGCAAGACCACTTTGGTAGAGGTTTGGGTTGTGTATTTACCTTGCCATGATGTAACTCCAAAGGTGGACAAGAAATCAAAAATAATTGCTCCATTGATTAGAAATTGATAATTCTAAATTTGCTCCTCATTGACTTACATTGTACGGTAAAACAGCTCTTTAACTCACTCTTTTAGCACATAAACAAACACGAACTATTTGAAGATCCGGATCCGGATCCGCGAATCCAATCCGGGTTTTCTTCTTAATAAAAATAGCAAAATCAACAGGAAGTTAACATTTTTATAAAAAATAAAAACAGTACTGGGTTTGGTGATGTTCTATATTGTCTGAATCAACTGTTTGCGTTTGTTTGTGCTAAAAGAGTGACTTTGAGAGCTGTTTTACCGTACAATGTAAGTCAATGAGGAGCATATTTTGAATTATCAATTTCTAATCAATGGAGCAATTATTTTTGATTTCTTGTCCACCTTTGGAGTTACATCATGGCAAGGTAACTACACAACCCAAACCTCTACCAAAGTGGTCTTGCCCTTTAAGCATATTTTTTTCTGGTCATAAGGCGCCAATTTAAAATATGAATACACTTTCCCACTCCAAATAGTGCTAACGTTGAGTGACTGCAGCTTATTCCAGTGGTGAAATACTCTTGTTAATTTCTGACATACTAATGGGGCCACACAGAATATTAGGAAAGTGCCCCATCTTGTGACAAAGCGGAGGTACTATACATACATGCTTCCGTTTTGTCACTGTGTATAGCAGTTAAATGTTGTTTATTGCACGTTATCGGTTTCAACAAGTAACTACATTCTACATTTTATGTTTAATAGAAGAATAATTGACGATACGACAGAGGTTTGGTTGCCATGTAAATTCTGGTATGTTGTTGTTGTCACAGCTTGCGCATTGCATTGTGGGGCATTCATAGCAGCATCGTGTCCACTGTTGCATACTGTAATGTGTGTTGCTCAGTATCACACAGCAAGCCCTCCATTGCTCTACTGTCATTCCAGGCCTCTCAGTCAGGTGTGGAGTGGGTTGTGGCTCTTTATGACTTCACTGGACAGAAAGAGGGAGACCTTTCGTTCCAGCAAGGAGACAGCATTCAGGTCACCCAGCACATTGATGGAGAGTGGAGCTCCGGTAGACTCGATGGCAGAGAAGGGATATTCCCTACAGCCTTCGTTGAGAGCAGCATTGGTACAGGTACAAACATCTATTGTTGCCATTACTTGAGAAAACACACACACACACACACACACACACACACACACACACACACACACACACACACACACACACTTATTTATTTATTTTTTGTGTATATTAAACAATAGTCCTCATGTGTGGTGTCTGTTTAGTGGAAGCAGTATTTGAAATTAGCACCTTTTATTAGGGGGCTTTTTATGGGTTTTTTTAATACATTTTATGTTTTTTATTTTATTTTGAGTGAGAAAGGAGGAGGCCATCTACTTTTAAGTTCCATGTGGTTTCTCAACTGTGAAACACACTTGAACTCTGTTGTTCATGTAGTATTATATTGTAATATTATACTGCACCATTACAATTAATTATGTTCCATGACACAGTGTATTTGATATATCCCTCTGTCACCAGGCCAGTCATCAGGATCGGACAATCAGCAGGTGGGAGGTGAGACCGGTGGAGCGAGAGCCAAGGCTTTGTATGACTTCAGCTCTGACTGCGACGAGGAGCTCAATCTGCAGGTGAACACTTTTTGTAAAAAACTAAACAGTTTAGACCATGGGTCCTCAACAGGGGGTCCGGGACCCCTAGGGGTCCTCAGAGTTACTACAGGGGAGCAAATAGGTTTGGTGTAGAGAGAAAAAAAGAGCAGACCGAGTATTGACGGTTTAAGTGGTTAATGTCTGAAACTACACATTAACATCAATCCAACATATAAAAACAACATTCATTTACACAACACTCTGTTGTCAAACATGTCTACGAAGCTATCTATGAAAAAGTTTAATCTGCAACACAATTTTACACAACATGTAGTGGGGTCCCTGCTTCATCTCTCTCTCAGCTAAGGGGTCCTTGGCCTGAAAAACGTTGAAGACCCCTGTTTTAGACAAAACTATGTATATGTATGCAATTCATGTAGAGAAAAAAAGTAGAGGGTGGCAAAAGTAAGTGACTTAGGCTTATGAATTTCATCAATTCACAGATCTTAAATACCCATTGAAAATAGTGATAAGCAATTTTGTCTAATTGCACACAAATGGATATAGTATAGCAGTGGTTCTCAAACTTTTTTAATTTAAAGGAAACTCCATAACTCCTCCATTTGGTTCCATTTGTATACTCTGAGTTACGGACCTGTAAGTATCCATTTGGAACTCTCAAGTATCCGTGAGCGTCCCTTGACCCCACTTTGACCACCACTGATGTAAAGAATGTTCTACAGTGAAATATATAATGTAATATCTTCTATTCCCGTCTCCTTTTCCAGGCTGGGGACATTGTCACCAACCTGGAGTCCATAGATGAAGAGTGGTTCCTGGGTGACCTGAGAGGAAAGCGGGCCTTGGTTCCTAAAGACTATGTCCAAGTATTGGGATAGCACTGAACAAAGTTCAGGCCAGGACACAAAGGCAGACAGTGGAGACTCTGTCACTGGGACCCATTATGTGCCTGAGATGCTGTACATTCAGACTGAACTGAAATATGAGAACCTGTGAGAACAAAGAGACTGGCTTTCCCAGTGGAAGTCTGCGGTGAAGTGCCTTCTCTACTGGAATGCAGTATTTTAAAACGTTTCAAGCAGTATGATTCAGCTGTCTGACATTAAGAGGTAGTGTGAATGATTGTTTTCCATGTTATTTATCATATTAAAAATAAATTAAACTGTCATGCAATTGTTGACTAAAGCTCGTTGGAAAATGTGTATACAGTACTCAAAGCGAAAGTTTAGAATTTGTCCAGGATTCTTGACCACCATGACTAAACCATACTGATATACCGGTACTGTATATCAGAATTTGATTTTAATAAATCAACAATGTGCCACAGTGGACTGGCTATATTCAAGTTCATTCTAAGCCAGAAAAACACTAAATGATTTCAACAATTTGTCCGCTCTGTAGTGTAGAGGTGTAGCATTTGGTTGGAATGAAATCTTCAAATACATTGACCTTCACAGAAATCTCCTCTACAGCTGCACCATCTAGTGGCCAACTACTGACCTGCAGTTTTTTTCCCATGTTTCTTTGAACAGTCACTTAGGTAGATAGGTTGCCATGGCTCTTTGACATGGTTACGTTATGGATCAAGGTTCTAATGCACCTCATTAACCTTATGAAGATGTCACTACAATAGTATGGTTCATCTATTTTCAGAATTGTATCTAATCGTTCTAGTCTAACTTTCAAGTACTATTGTTCAGGGATCTTTATAAAGCCATTCCCTGTTAATGTAACATTTGGCATACAAGTCAAAAGGTGAACATTGTGCCAAATAAACCATTTCTTATTAGCACGTTGTGAGCTTAGACTGGCTATTTTCAAAGCAAAGAAAAGGAGTGCCAAGTACTGGCTTGTCCCCTGGGGGAGCTCAAGTAGGTTGAAGTGGCTGTGGTATTTTCTGGTTAGCTCTAAGTTATCATTGCTGTAGTGTTTGTACAGTAACGGGTCTCTCCAGCCCTTTAATAAAAGTTCAGGCGGGTCACCATTTTTTTTAAATCACTTCCTTTTTCAATTCATACAAACTTCAGGCAGTTTGAGGAAATTGGTATCCCGAGCTGGAGAAACTGGGAGATCCACGTTACTGAACACTGATTAGGTTTAACAAAACAAACGTACGCCCATTTTGAACTGTATTAAAGCTACACTGTTCATTTTGTACTCCAGATCTCTGCCAGATATTTATCAAGCAGTACCACTTCTCAGTGGGACCAGACCACAGGACCACCAAATAATATTTAAATCACACAAAGTTAGGTAGTGTTGCTTTGAGTGATCTAGCAGGCCCTGGTTCAACCTTGTCAGGCCGTGACCCTCAAAAATAAAACATTTTTAACTGGGGATCCCCACCCTGACATGCACTTGTAATGTAGAGTCGAAGCATTACATTTAGAGTTCCACCGATAGATATTGTGAAAATGGCTTACATGTGACAATTTGGCCAATGTTTGACCAGTTAGTACTGTTTGTTGGTTATTTTTTCCCCATTTTAGGAATGTCTTCCAAGTCCTTAAATTGTCACTTTAGAAATGTGCAGATGCCCTGTATACACCTATACTAATAAGTTGGTTTGTTTACTGTTGAGTCCGAAAACAATGTTGCACATTAAGCTTATCATCTGGGGACCCCCCCAAAATCATTGGGGTCCCGACCTTCAGGTTGAGAATCACTGCTCTACAGCATAGAATTTAACAAAAACACAAGAGGACAGTTTCCACATTTACATTTTTTTTTATTATTAAACTTATGACATGGTGGATTCTTCAGACAGTCTCCTGGATCGGGGGTTCGTAGCCGTCAGCTCGCTCTACCTTGACCCCTGTCTCGTCACCAGTGGCCTTGACTGCACTTCCGCCACCACCCTCACCATGGAGCTCCATCAGTTTGCCCACTGCATTAAAAACAAACAGAAGACATTATTAGCCATTGCAGAAATCTTTATGTTGTTTTGTAGCCACTTTATGGCCACTAACGAGAACCTCCTGACTAGGGATGTGACAATATCGATGTTTGATTAATGCTTATATCAAATTTAAATATAGAAATTATATCCTTTCATCTTTTTACTAAGTCCTGACCCCTGTCAGCAGCATCTCAAAGCTTGAACAAAGTTGACTCTTCTAAATTAAATAAGTGCTTTTTCCATTACGTAGAAAGAAAAACATTTTGATCGACTATTTTATCTCCAGTGTCGCATCCATCATTCTCTGGCTGCAGTAGGAATAATGATGGGCTTTGAATGAGACCAAACATTTCCTTTGAGAGTTTCCCTCTTCCTTTGAAGAGGAAATGTAAGGTGATGTCAATGAAAGGTTGTCAAAAAAATTATCAGAGTCCGTAAACATCTCGTTTCCAGGGTAGCAGCAAAGGAAAATGGATTTGGATAATGTTTATCCAAAACACAAAAATCACTTACACTCAAACTTTGGCTTCTTGAGCATCTTGACCTTCCTGACAAACACATCGTGGAGGGGATAGATGGACTGGCAAGCCTTCTCGATGTCCTTGCCAACACTGTCAGGGATCCTGTATGATAAAATCCACAGCACTGCATTAGTATTGATATGCACCATTAACTGCTAAACCACCATTGACCATGCTTCATTCAAATCTGAACATTACACCCATGGATTTAGTTATAGCCAGGTGTCACTTACATCACGTCTCTTTTTACAATGTGCAAATAGAAACAGCCCATTCACTTTAAAGGGCAACTTCACCAGTATTTAACATGAATCCTATGATCCCATGTTGAGGTGGGTTTTAAATCTGACAACACTTCCCAAAGTAAAACTCAATCAAATCGCAATGATTATTTTTTACATATGCTGCCGATTTTCCAGCATAAGCTAGACACTTAAATGTCCTCACTATAGAACAATTCACATTAAATATCAAAGTGGCGCTTTAAGAGCAGATTGATAACAAACAAAGACTCCTGCATGTGTAATGCATGTGCCTTCTGCCACTTTTGCACATTTGACACTGCTTCTTAACCCATTTAGACCCGAGGCCTAAAAACGCCTAAATCCTCAACGTACGTTTTCTGAAAAACAAAGATTTAAAAAAAAAGGTTTATGTCGCTATATACTGTACACAGCAACAACCCCAAAAGTGGTTCCCGTATTGAAAGGTAGTTACAAATAGGGGTTCCCGCCCTAAATGGGTTCAAATATAAGATATAACATACCACTGCTCTTGCACTGTTGCCAAAAAGATATAGCAGTAAGATATAGTATTAAGTTCATCATACTGCAGATTTCCCAGTCTCTACCTTCATTTCTATCTCACCCAGTATTGCGTTTATTGTCTCCATTATTACTATTGTTGTGATGTATTGTTATTAGCACAGTTCTGCGAATCAGGTCCCACCAACACTTTGCTGCTTTTAAGTGACAAATGAAGCCCTTCATTCTTGCAGCCTGGCTATACATCTACCATTAAGTCGATAACATCAATCCCTCTTTGACCCTTACAGTATGCACCCCTTTCAAAAGGCCACTTTAAACAGACACTCATTCAAATCAGAACCAGCAGAAACTTTGTTGAGCTGGGAGAGTATTTATCCATTTGCCATCATTGCCCAACGTACAAGATATATATCCTAGCAGGTCAATCAATAATCAAAGTGTCTACTTACAGCTTGTTAACGACTTCCTTCAGGTCATTGGTTTGGACCTCACGGGTCATGATCTCCATCATCTTCTTGCGAATCTGACGGACCTGTTGGTGCTGGGCATATGACGTCTTCCTGATCTGGTTGGTGCGCTTCTTTGTGAAACCAACACAGAACAGACGGAGCAGGTAGCCGTCAGTGGTCTTCACGTCCACATGGGCCTCGATCATAGTCTGGGTGGAGATTAAGGGAAACGCATGTCACGGTTATGACCCAAACAACACTTTCTCATCTCGGCCCGATTGCGTTGTATATTACTTGGGAGTACAGATCCATGCTCGTCTTCTACATAATAGGAAGCCAACTGTACTATTTTCACAGCGATCAACTACTGCATTTTAATGTGATGGCAATTATGATTCACATTTAGATAATTTTATTGCACATTTAGCATTTTATATTAGCAATCTTGACTATTACCAGCAACCGTTAACTTAATCAGATGATATGCCAACATCATTATTTGTGGAAGATGTGTGTGTGGGGGGGGGGGGGTACACTAACACTTAATATTTCAAGTAACATTAAATACCACTGTTCCATCTAATGGAAACATACCTGCCATTTCTTGACCATGGAGCACATTTTGTCACGGGTCAGGTCCATGCCGTGGAAGTTGGTCAGACAATTCTTGCCCTGGACGTCCTCTGTGATCAGCTTGAACTTGCGGAAGGCTACCTCATCGTTCTGCAGGTCAGCAAGGCTCACCTCGAACACACGGCCTTTAAGACCATCAGAAGCTATTCCTGGAGGGGGTGAGGAGATGGAAATCACATGTCAGAGTTTGAAAAAACGTACAGCAGTTGTTAAAGAGCTTAAATTAATGACTTCTCAAAAATACTCAGGTGATCACACAAGTAATCTCAGTGGGCCTAATTTCACTGAAACGGTTTGTCATTTATTTTTCATCAAGACAAACTTCTTAAGCATGTGTGTGAACATAGTAAACCTGCCAATCATAATTAGGAATTATGATTAATTGATTGCATTTGCGTCAGTGTCAACTAGGGCTGTCCCATCATAGTCGGATCAATCGGTCAGGACTAAGATGCTGTCAATTTGTCATTCGTTTTTTTTCCCCTGCACATCTTTTGCAAACTATATAAAAAATATAGCAATACAAAGGAATTTTGAATGGGTTGAGAATCTGTCATTTAGGCCATCCATGTGGCTCAGACACAAACACTGTACCGTCCACATTCCTCATTTTAGGATGGCTTATATAACTAATACAACAAGGAAATCAACACTTACTGGTTCCCTGAGTCCTGGTGACCAAGGTCTTGCCAATGTTGCGGATGATGAACATGGCCGGTGCTTTGACATCGTACCAGTCCTTCTTTGAAAAAGGGTCCACACTGTGGGAAAATCAACGATAATGCAGCTTATCGATATTGAACATGATTCACAATTTCACCTGCCAGCATCAACCGGGGGATGGACAGTTTAATGCAGGTTTTAAAAACACATTTGCTAACACTGCAGCTAGCTTCTACAGCCAATGAAGGACCGCATGAACGGGTCAGCTCAGCTGCTCAACATAAATGACAACGTCGGGCCAGTTTACTATTCACCATTGCCAAAACGGTTGTACAGACATTTATTTTCAATTATTTTGAGAACTGCATGGCCAGCCATTCAGGTTGGTAGGGGACTCGACTGCCATCTTTGCTAGCTGACCGTAGCAATTTCACGCCAACATTAGCTTTGCTGTGCCTAGCGTTGTATTGCGTTTTAACACCTAACCTAACCGAGGTATCGATTTAGGTGCGTTTTAAGGTAGAAACACTTCGGGGTAACAGGTTATAATCAATTATATAATGGTGTAAATATTGAGGTACAGTAAGGAAGGGAATCAGCGTGACAACTGTTTGTAGCGCTGAGGCCGGTGGTGAAGTTGGGTGAGCAGCTTATCGCACTCTCCTAACATCCAGTCATTATCAACATCATCCTTCATTTTTTATACCTACAACTGTCACCATCGAGGAAAGCACAGTCTACCACACAGTATGACACATGAATTTTGTTACTTACATCTTCTTTTTGGCACCCTTTTTACCGCCTTTGGTCAGTCTCTTATTCTTGCCGACTGCCATGTTGGCTTACAGGGAGTGAAAGAGGCGGAAATAGTGGGTCCCGCGAGATATAAAGACATTGCTCCGGACTGAGATTTGCCTGATCTCGCGAGGTTTTAACCGTAGCTCTATGGTTTTGTAGGTTTTTACAGGATGTTGTAGTGCCATCTACTGGTGTCTTGTTAGACTTAGATCATGACTTCGATTGATTGCAACCCATGATTGTAACATGTACAGAATGATAGATGGTTTTGATGTTACAATTAACATTCTTATAACTCGGTACCAAAATAGTGACATGAATGAATAATCCAGACATGGCTTATCAGTACATCATAATTTCAGTGCAGCCGGCCACTGAACTATAATAAACAGTTTTTGCTAATCATCATACATAGTTATATAAACCACTGGAGGCCTAATATTTCATTTAATTAATATTCCCACATACTGCACGAGTCATGACTTTGGGGTTATTTTACCCTAGACCTTGATCCGTGAACAAGAAAAACCTGACACTTGCTATAACATTCCTGTTCCATGTGTTATTGTTATATCACCCCGCCTACACTGCTATTGTCACAAAAGGAGACGGTATTTTGACAGTTGACAAAGCAAACACTACCATTCATCATGTAAATAAAGATCTATTCTGTATTGATGTACAATTAACAAAGGACTGTATCTGCATTCAAACTACTGATAGCTACCCCATGATAACCTTGGACGGCTCATAATAAAAATGTTAAACCATAAGAAAAGTATTAAAAAAAGTCAAAATGTGCATCGTTCATTGCACGTGGTCACAGCAGAAAGTTGTCCATGGGCTATTGACGTTCAAAATGTTCCCTGATCCCCTTAAAACACAGATCTTACATTACATCTTGACCCATCTGTCTGTAATATATATTTGTTTATTGACAATCTTAATACAAATCATGATTTGCAGAGACTCCTCTGTTTCAAATAGGCCTATTAATGTAATCATGGAGGGCTTATTATTTGTTCCTTTACCATAAATAAATAGATTTCAGTGGGCACTATCCTACTATTTGATAATCTGGAGAGAAAAAAATAAGTGTTCATTTAAAATTCACTTAAAAAAAAAAAAAAACATCAGCATCAGTGCTAGTGCTGGTTAGATGATGACTGTAGGCTACTGCAATAAAACCACTATGAGTAAATGTTTCGACAATTATGAAAATTATGAAATAGACTTGTCTACCCATCAGGTTTGAAGTCTTACAGCTACATCCAAGAAAACATAGGCAGACTGTTGTAAATGTAAACTATATCCAAAGGTCAATACATCCATAATACACAGGCACAGCCAACTAAAAAGCTGTTCTATATTCATAAGAACACTTTAGCCTATAATAATTCCCAGGTAATTACAGCGGAGACACTCTGTTTGTGGTGCTGCGGAACACCGTGTGATTCTCAGTGTCCCCGAGGAGGACTGCTGGGGACATGGGGAGGTCATGGAGAAGACCTGCCACTGCCTGCTGCTGTGGCAACGGAGCGTAGAGCCTCCTCTCCGGAGGCTCTACGCTCCCCTCCGAGCAACCATACAGCATCAAGTCAACACGACTCACAATCAAGTGATGGGGTCGAGGAGAACAGAGGACATTTTTCTCATCAACATGCATTAATTAGGTTATATATATATACATATATGTGTGTGTGTGTGTGTGTGTGTGTGTGTGTGTGTGTGTGTGTGTGTGTGTGTGTGTGTGTGTGTGTGTGTGTGTGTGTGTGTGTGTGTGTGTGTGTGTGTGTGTGTGTGTGTGTGTGTGTGTGTGTGTGTGTGTGTGTGTTGTGTTACAGGACACTGAAATAAACATGATCAGGCATGGAATAAAAAATAGGCAACAATTCACTAAGGAGTAAAACTCTCTGACTCAACACAACACATTTTATTGCATTTGATAATTCACTATTCTAGTAGTCGCTTTTCATCAGTGCTGGTTTCTATTCTGCCTTTAAGACAGAAAAAAAAGTGTTAATTTATAATTCATCCATGCATCTGTCAGTGATGTGTTCCTTCTGCACACTACAGAAAACACATGCTAATTTTCATTTACATAACATTCAATAAATAGCTTCTATACTTAATAAACAAATACTGTAAAGCAAACTAAATATAGACTTATATGTGTCCATTTTGGGGCTTATATCTCTGGGCCTTTAAGGAGGAAATTGGTTCGTTTTGAATATCAATATTCTAAAATCGAAACATTTAGGTATAGGAGGAGGACTTATGATTATTAACGTTGCACTCCTCTAGATGTCTCTAGGCATAATGTCTCTTTGGGTCGAGTATCTCAGTGTAACTGGATATGCAATGACACCCCGTTCTTTATTTGCGTGAGTGAGTGTGTGTGTGTGTGTGTGTGTGTGTGTGTGTGTGTGTGTGTGTGTGTGTGCGTGTGTGTGTGTGTGTGTGTGTGTGTGCGTGTGTGTGTGTGTGTGTGTGTGTGTGTGTGCAGTGGTGGAAAAAGTACTACATTTTTTTACTTAAGTAAAAGTATCAATACAGTAACTAGTAACTAAAGTTTTCAAATAATTGTAGTGAAGTTAAAGTACAACATTTGCCTCTGAGATGTAGTGGAGTATAAGTAAAAGTACAGAAAATTGGAAATACTCCCAGACCAGTAAAGTAACTTGAGTACATGTACTTAGTTACTTTGCACCATTGTGTATGGTGTGTGTGTGTGTGTGTGTGTGTGTGTGTGTGTGTGTGTGTGTGTGTGTGTGTGTGTGTGTGTGTGTGTGTGTGTGTGTGTGTGTGTGTGTGTGTGTGTGTGTGTGTGTGTGTGTGTATGTGTATGTGTGTGTGTCTGTCCTCAGTCTGACCAGGAGTAGTCTGACCAGGAGTAGTGTGTGTGTGTGTGTGTGTGTGTGTGTGTGTGTGTGTGTGTGTGTGTGTGTGTGTGTGTGTGTGTGTGTGTGTGTGTACTCGCGCGCGCGCGTGTGTGTGTGCGCGAGCCACAGCCACCTGTGTGTTAGTGTAACACACACCTGAGCCAAGCCACGGCTCATCAGAGTCCCATCAGAGCCTCGCACTGCGCATGCTCCGCTCGCTCAAGGGTTATATACTGTCATGGCGGGGACGAGGAGCTGAATCGACTACGGGGTGAAATAATCAGGAAGAGAAATGCATTGTAACTGGATTAACATTCACATCTAAAGAGGGTCTAGGAGGAGAGTCTGGGGAGGACAGACAGCAGCGACAGGGTGGACACCTCTGTCCACAGACAGTCGACGGTCACCGGCTGAGCTGCTGACGGACTTGAGGAGTTTTGCTCCTCGCCAGCTCTCGTACCTGTCAAGTGTTTGAAGGCAGAGAGAGCAGCGACAATATAACAAGTTCCACTGAAATGACACATGCTGGAGCATCGTTTCTATTCTGACAGAGAGGACTGGGACACTGTGTTGGACACACGGCTCTATTCCTCTTGTTATTATTATTATCTACGGCTGTTATGTTAACTGGCGAGACTGGCTGCATCTGTACGGCTCTCAGTTGCATTTAATCCATCCGTCTCTCCGTATCAAGTTTCGTTTCGGAGCAGCAGCAGCCAGGGGGGGTGAGGAGGAGTTGTGCCTCGTCCAGCCTCACAGAGTGTCACCGACGGCTACTCTTCTTGCGTCTTTTATTATTGTATAAAAACCTGTCTTTGATGGGGGAGGAAGAAGTCACCTTTGTTGTTTGACTGTCAATAAAGTCGCCCCGGGGAAGGAGGAGATACTAGACGAGGCTTATTGTTTCTGCGCCCGATATCCAGTTCTGCGCTTCCCCGTCCTGCGGAGGTGAACAGGTGCTTTACCTGTGAACGTCTGTCCGTTCCTTATCTATTTGGCACAATGGCCAGCGAGGAGCCTCCTGGCGCCGCGCGGCCAGGCGATGCCGCCTCGGTCACCCCCGGGATACCGATCAGGGGAATACGGATGAAATTCGCCGTCCTCGCCGGCCTGGTGGAAGTTGGGGAAGTTTCCAGCCGAGACATCGTGGAGACGGTCTTCAACCTGGTAAGCTGATTATGAGGCTCAGGATGGGCCTGGTGGTGGTAAACTGAGGGACATGCTCAGATGTCAGACATGCTATACTGACATCATGACTTGCCCCGGCCTGACAATAGACTACTGTATTAGGGGGACATGTTGGAGAGAAAAGAACTCTTGTTCATAAAGCACTCATTTGCATTGAAAGGTCATGGTCACATAAAGCACCTCGCCACTGTAGGAAAACAGTCATCTCGGGTGTTTGCATAGTAGAGTGACTCGTATTATATATCCCATATTGGAAAAAGGTCAGATGATAATAATACAATGATGGCCAAATGATTTATTCTGGCCTTATTATTAAAGCCCCTGGAGACCAGTTAAACACTTCACATTGGTGTCGCAATGGCATCCTAATTGGACTGTTGTAGCTCCTGCAATTAATTACCTAAAGGTGAAATACAGTTTTGACAATTTAGCTTGTTTTATACAAAGCATGATTGTGTCTCTGAAGTTGGAGTTGTTCTAGTATTTCTGTGATGGCACATTTTTGTATTCTGTTGAGGGTATATATAATGACGGTGTTCTTCAAGACCACTGTTTTTATATATATATATATATCCAGGTTTACTCAGTGTTACTCATAGTGCTCCTTTTGGCCACAGTGTGTCTGCACTCTGCAGTGATGATTGGCTGGCTGTGACTCTGTCATAAAAGGACTTTGCAGTGTGAAGCCTAGTATGAATGAAAATGAACAAGGAAGTAGTTGTTACAGGAAAGCAACGCACGTTTCACCACAGTTTGACTTAGGTGAAGGTAGAATAATGAAAGAGAGAAGGTGGAAGAGGAAGGGGAGGAGGCAAGGTGGAACCTGTCAAACTGCTTTGTCACCATGCAACACCATAGACTAGAGTGAGAGACCCTGCCTCCAATTGTTTAATTTCAATGAAATTCAAAGGAGCTTTATTGGTGTGAGAAAACATACCTTTACATTGCCAAAGAAAGTGTCAAAATATAAATATAAAATATAAGAAAATGGGTAAAGTATATACAGTTGGAGCCGGTACACAGCATTGTGTTAAACAGTGCTATGTCACATTGCGTCGTTGTATACATGTTATACAGGGTATAAAGCTTTTTGAAACGATATATCACCGCCCACTGTGTGGAGGCAAATGAAATGGCCCTAGGGTGTCACTTCTACTTACTACAGTTACACAGCAACATTTGGAGCATCAATTAAACTCAATGTGTACAATGTACCCGTAATGGTCTACTTTCAGAGTTAAATTAACACAGTGGATTTTACTGTGCTGAGATTGGCCCTGCTACTGGTAGAGCAGTAGGATATGTAAATCCCCATCCTTGATACAACCGGTACTGGACCCCCCCCCCCCCCCCCCCCTCTTCCAAAAGAGAGAGAGAGAAAAAAGGAAAGTTGATTCTCACACATATTACTGTGACTGTCCTAGCTGCTTTTATTAAGCAAACAAACTACGTTTTACCCGGGGAGGGCTTTCTCTGCAGCCAGACGTTTCTGGCTTTATCAGACAGGTAGCACTAGACACCCAGCTGTTCCTTCAACAAAATAGCCTGCTATTCCTAGTATGCACAGCTGTTATAAGGAAGCAAAAAAAGAAAATAAGGCTGATTAACTGATTTGAGATTCTGACAAGCATCATAATGCTGTTTCAAGCATCAAGGCACAGATGGAAATTCAAATAAGTAATTTTGACTTGAGGCAGAATTACCATAAGAGGTAAATTCACCTTAGGGTTGACAAATGCACATTTATTCTGAAAATCTATTATGGACGGGGAAAAAAAAAACTACTGTCCGCTTTTGTCTATTATATTGTCATATGGACCCGGGTTGTGTTATTTTTTTCTGTGTCTATGGTTCCAATGTCTTCAGGGATCATTTGCCTATTTACCAGGACTCGTAGAAAGGCTTGAAGACCACTACAGGTTTGAGGTTTCCAGGGCAACTGATGCACTTTATGATGGAGTGTACTAAAAACCCGACGGTGATGTGACTGCAGTTCAGACATTGCTCATCACTATAACGCACAGTTCAAAAACAAAACAGTACAAGCAGTGCCATATTAGTGCATACTTTGCTACGTTTATCCTAGCGAGACAGCAATTGTGACTGCACACACAACTGAGGTGATGAGACAGTCAGGCATCAAATATATCAGCTGGAGTAGTGTGTGTGCAGATGTGTCTGTGTCCCTGGGCTTGAGAGATCCATTTGACTGTGCCTCCCCATGGCCACTGTTTTCTGTTGAGCATGCCCAATGTCATTTGAGAGTTTTGAGAGATGACAGAAAAATCCAGAGTGTTAAAGGGATATTTCACTTTAAAAACAAAATTGGGTCATTTTATCGTCTACTCAGGCTTTTGTGAGCCCCCCAGACCCCCCCAAACATTTTAAAAATGGAGTTTGAAATGGAGTTTGAAGTTATAATGGGTTTGTATAGGAAGGAAGGGGACGTGTGACGTGTCTGATAAAATGAATATCAAATATCTAAATACTGAATCAAGCAACTTAAAAACTGTCCGGGGTGCTCAAAAAAGCCTGAGTAGACGATAACATGAAAAAAAGTGAAATACTTTTACACAGTTAACTCAGAGTTAAGTTAACAACATTCTGGATTTTGCTGAGTACTGTCTAGTCTAGTGACTATAAGCCTCCCTCTCCGCTGCACACAGCTCCACCTTACAAAGGCACCTCACAGTGCTATGATTATTGTATATATCTATAGTTCTTTTTTATTTTGTTACTTTATTGCTATTCTTTTAAATTTGTCTTTCTGCTACAATGTCGAGAAGCTAAAACCAAATAATTCTTGTATACCTCTTCTGTATATAGGGGATGTAACAAATAAAATCTGCTGTTGTGTGATGAGCTGATTTAATAGAAGCCTGAGTCTCCTCTCCAGAAGTGTCAAGATAATTTGTAGTGTATGCCACACGTAACGCAATAGGTCTGTGTGTCTGTGACAAACATAATATCTGACAAAGACCATACTGTAATAATGAAGCTGAATGCTCTATATAAAAAATAAACTGACAAATGGTAATTTTGACAGTAAACCTGAGTGTTACAATAAAGTAACTCAACTTGCTTTTAAACAAAATCTGACAATCTCTCTTCATTAGAGGGCAAAATATCCATATGAAATGGCTAAATTATTAACAATTTATCTTAACAATGACATGAACCTTTCCTTATCTTCTTGACCAACAATGAAATCAAATGTACTGTTACTTGTATGTATTTCCTTTTGAACAAACACGAAATGTACGTTATACTCCATGGATTATACACCGTTATTATGTATTACCGTATTTATTTGATTATTTATTCACTAAAACTTCGCAAAAATCCACAGTATTTCATCTTAATAAGTCTATTGGCTTGGCTTGTTTATGATGACAATAGCGCCGCCCTCTGGCCAGGATGTGCATCTGGTGGGCTTTTCTTTCTTTCTTTTTTTTAAAGGCCAATTTAAAAAATGTGAGTTCCTTGGCCTACTGCGAGTGTGCATGCAAGACAGACAGAGGGACAGGGGCAAAAACATAATCTCTGCCTCCTAGCCTTTCAGCCTGGCAGAGATAAACCTGAACCAAGACATGTCCGCTGTGTGGTGACTTCCTGTGAAAGACAAGGCTTCCAGAGGAGGGTGGAGAGGAGGAGATAGAGTACAATATCTTGTTTTCCCTGAGATACAGTACAGTTTATGAAGTTACAGACACTTGGGCCTCACCCAATCAGCCTCAGCCATCAGTCTATTTTTTGTTGTTTGCATTGGCATCTGTGTCTTTTTAAACTTTCAGGTACCAAAATAAAGCTGAAAGTTGAAACTTAATTCATTGCTGCTAACAATGTAATGTAACACCTATTCACTGCTTGCCTGAGTGTTTACAATTATTTTCGCTCTATTGCACACGGTGGTGGTCCAAGGATATTTTCGAAGGCCCTTGATTATATCTGATCAAATGCATACAATGTTCTTCAGAGGTTACCTCCCACTTGGGCTGTGGAGTTAATCAGGAAGAATGAATAATTGACTAAACTAATTTTAAATCGGAGGAGGAAACCCTGTCCCAGACTGTAGTCACAGGAGTATTCAGAGGCTGCAGCATTCCTGGCCTATAAATCATTTTAGACGTTTGTTGTGTAAGTGCAAGCTGCATATTGGAGCAATGCTTTCATTGTTTTTAAATTGAGTCAATTCTAACCTCTCTAAATGCATTGTTAAAAACGGCACGTAACATTACAATCACATGGTTATACATCCCACCTACACAGTGTGGAATCCCACAGTATTGTGCAAATGGTTCACCAATATTTAACTGTGTAACTGGACTGAGCCAGGATTATTGCTGGTCTGTTAGGTGACACAGGAGATGGGTGGTTTAGCAGTGTGGAATGCAACTTGCATTCTACCTCTCTGCAAGGCCAGTATATACAGGGTAACAGGCAGGGCAGCTCCTATCTTTGTGGCAACTGAGAGGTACAGGTGGAGCCTACCCATACCTCAGCACCCACCCACCTACTCCCACCTTTTACCCCAAATCGCAGCCAGATCATATCCGTGGATGAAAAAGCATGTCTGTCCTTCTGTGTTTGTAGCTGAGGTCATGTGGCAGAGAGTCAGAGACTGATTTATTTGTCCTGAAAGTTGCTCAATTACACGCTGAGCTAGTGTTATTTTGATATCTTCAGGAAAGGTAATTGAATTTGTTACACTGGCAGCCAAGATGTAGCCTACAGGTGTAAACACCACCACCTCCTAAATGTCAGACCGAATAGTAGCTACTGATGAATATGAGCCCAGATTTTGAATTTCTATAGTCGGATGATCTCAGTGTGATATTTTAGATGTTTTTGTTTTTAAGATTTCCGCTTTATTGATAGAAAGTGGATTGTTGAGCATTTACAGAGGAGTGGAATTACACGTGGAAGATTTGATCCATTTATGTTTTGCCAGGTGTGTGCACAGCACCTGAAAGAATTAAATGTTATCCTCTTTTAATCTAGAAATGGTTTGAGTCTTGATGTAGAATTTCTCTGAATTGTATAGCCTTCCGATCTAATTCCGATGATTTTTATTAATAATCAGGCTTTAGCTATAGGTTAATGTCAGGTATATCTCCCAGGCCTCCTCATCAATATTTCATGTGGTGTGCCTGTATTCAGTTTCCCCTGTAAGGGACAGCTCCGCTGCATAGAGAGAGAACAGACTGGCCTCTCTGAATTGTTCTGTGACACAGAGAAAAATAAAGTTTGACTCCCAAGGTGTCATTCTTCTTTGTCTTGTAATTCACCTGCTGCCTGAATGCACGGCCATACTTTGTACGTACACACACACACACACACACACACACACACACACACACACACACACACACACACACACACACACACACACACACACACACACACACACACACACACACACACACACACACACACACACACACACACAAATGTCATCGTGTCAGGGTCTCTTTGTCAACTTTGTCATATTGATATCAAGGACGTGGATGGTGATTGGTTGACCAAAGAAAAATACACAACAAAATCCTCAGTGTTAATTTCTCTCTTGACAGTTTACGCATGTTGCATTTATACGCTCGTAGTTACAAATTGATACATGAACACTGAGGATTATAGTGTACACTTCAGATTTTGTCTAAAATTCATCATCCAATGAACCCCAAATTGGAATCGCATGTTGAGGGGATTCTATAGAGGACACCTCCAAAAGTGCTTTCACTTCTACCCATAGGGTGCCACGAATGCATAAAGTTGCACAGTAAGTCGTAGACATGCTATGCCCCCAGCTCGCACCCTGATGGACGCAATCCACGACTTACACCCTTGCTAAGCAACCCAGCCTGGCTCAGAGGAGCAACATTCGAATTTTCTTGTCATTTCAATGAAGAGGTAACTCTCTTCGATGAAGAAACTAGAAAAAGTGCTCCTCGGAGCACAGGTCTCCGCCAGGTCAGGTAGCTTATTGTGGCCTCCTGGTGGCGCTATAATGGGCCAATGTGAAAAGGGTGCGATTTGTTCTTAGGCTTTTCACTGCAATCGGACACTGCATTCATGATTTGACGCATTTTGTTCCAAAAATGTGTTTTGCAAAATTAGACCTGCTGGTGGCGCTATAACAGGCCAATGGTAAAACGGTGGCATTTCTTCCTCGGCCTAATAGAAATGTGCGTGTGAAATTTCACGGAAATCGCAAGCTGCGTTCATGATTTGAGGCATTTTGTTGAAAACGTACCAATCCTGCAAACTTTGGAAGCCAATCTTAGGCAATCAGGATGTAATATGGGAAATCGGATAGATCTGTGTTGATCACATGACAATAGAGATACTGTGTACCGATTTGTGTGATGTTTGGACAAAATCTGTAGGAGTAGTATCAATATATGTGTTTTGCACAAATCGGCCTCCTGGTGGCACTATAACAGGCCAATCTGAAACATTTGGGCCAGAGGTTCTGACTTGGCATCCAGGGAGTGTGTGTGCACAGTTTCGCAGCGGCCGGGCCAACGGAGATTAGGTGGTAACGGACAGGACACACGACACGGACGGACGGACGGACGGACAGACGGACAGGGGGTAAAACATACTCTCTCGCCATGCCTTTCGTCCTGGCGGAGACAATAACATTTGTAGGTGTTAATTTCAGTTGTTTACCACAGCTTGCCTTGTCAGTACAAGTGATATAATCCTGAATCCCAAAACACCACAACACCACTGCACCTGTGACCCCCCCCAGGAAGTGAATTTTAACAATAGCATCCCTGCTCATTGATCTAAGACAGACACACACACGCACACGCACACACACACGGTCTATCATTCATATGATTTGATTTTATATCTTAAGACCAGTGCAGAGGGAGAAACTAGTCTTGCTCCTCTGGTAACAAAGAGCCCTCTACACTGATGATGCTTCAATCTCCTGTCCTCTCTTATCTTCCTCATCAGACTCATTCCTGTCCACACCGTTAGCTTTGCCTCTCTTTCCCTTCTTTGCCAAGGCCTTTAAAGAAAAAGGCTATTTTCTAAAAACAGCATGACATCTGTGTGGGTAATGCTCACTGGCATTCAGTTTTACTTTTTCATTATGTGTGCGTGTTTATGAATTGGATGTTTAACATCTCTGTGACACAGGACAAAATGAGTTGACACTTGACAGTCGGTCAATAATCTCACACACACACACACACACACACACACACACACACACACACACACACACACACACACACACACACGCATGCAATGTTTCTTAAACATCTGTGGCAACCAATACAAGAATAGGATTGTGTTTAGTACACACACCCACACACACACACACACACACACAGTACAAGGTGTGTTCAAACTGTTTTTAGATGGCCCCAGTCTAAGCGTGGTGTCTGTTTTCTGCTTACCTGGTCCACTGCTGCCATGGTTGTATAGCCAGCAGCAGATCAGATAGTGCAGTCACAGAGCTTTAGAGACCTCTGTGTGCTGACAAATAAGACGGCCTTAGGATGCATTCTCTGTCCTTAACACTGTAAGATCCTGTAGACATTTATTTTAGATGTGACGTCCATTTCAAGATGTGTATTACCCAAATGATTCGACTTATCTGTTTTCTCACTACCTCTGTATCTCTTTGCCTGCACTATCCTGAAATATTCATTCTGCTCAATATTCTTATTACTGCACTAATTTGGCAACAGCATGCGCTCAGTAAAACCACACCAAATGCAAAATATGTAGTACATTGGACCCTCCAGATTCAGGTACTCGCCCCTTATGTCCATAATCAGAAACTTACATATTTCATTACTGACATTCTGTTTGTGTGCAGTTAGCAGCAATGTGTTTAGCTGAAGTGTCCTTAAGCAAGGCACTGAAATATGAGATGTGATATCATTTCCCCTTAAAATTCTTTCTTTGAGACAGATGGTAGAATAGCTGAGAATGAAGGATAATAGTGGAGGGAAGCAAAGGAGAGCAAGATCAAGCTGTATTTGATGCTAGACAAGCTTGAGTACAGTGCACTTCCAGAGACGCTTGGCACAATAGGCATGATGTTTGTACAATCAGAAACCCTGTGTATGTCCAGTGAACTTCAAGTTTTGTTGTGTGGGTGGCTTGATGTCCTATGTCTCTCTCCGAACTCATTGTTTATACTATAAACACCAGCCATCTGACAAATGACACTTGGGAACATTACCAGATATGTCACAGAAAGCTGGGACACTTGCTGCGGGAGACCCTCAGTGACGGAAAGACCGACAGTTAAGCTCCTTCCCCTTGAATCTGTCAGTTGTTTATTCTGACTGGTTCCCAGCAGCATATTGTCATTTGTAGACTCATACCGTACACGGATTGGAGTGAAGATACTTAGTTTATTGCTAAATAATACTGTTAGCAGTTTTGGTTTACCTATTATTCTCTAGGAACTATCTTGTGTGCCATTATGTGTGTATAATTGGATACTGTTGAACACCAACCCACTGTCTTTGATAAATAAAGAACACAGGGATACCTTAAATTTACTCAAGGTAGCTGCAATTTTACTAAAGATTAATTTCACATCATTTATTGCCTTATTACACGACCAGAAGTGGGGCAGAGAGACTATAGGGAGAAAGAGAGCTTATTACGGCCAACAAATGATGTTTTAAAAGATGATTTGTAATTCTGATCTAGGCCTGCCGTCTTAATTTCTTACAAAAGTGAACAGGGAATATCTACTGCTGTTTTTCTGCTATTAAGTGAGCAGAGGACATGCAGATGATTCTGCTTTGCACAGAGGTCAGCAACACATCAGAGGACACACACACACACACACACACACACACACTTATACACATGGACACACAGCCACTCACTTATAACGCACCCTACACACACGGCTCATAAAAACACGCTGACTCATGCACTCAACACTAGCATTAATATACACAGAAGCCTTAGAAGGAGATCGAGCATTTGTTTGTATTGTCCTTTGTTTTAATGGTACAATGAGATACCAGGGTTGTGGCTCTTTCGGAGCGGGAACTTTGGGGGGGTGGGAGGGGTAACATACATTCACTGTTTTTGTATGCCATTTGTATAGACCTGTATGTGAAAATATAAAATAAAAAAACCTTGAACAAAAAAAAAAGAAGGAGATCGAGCAATATTGTCATAAAAAGATCTGTCATTAATGCCGGCAGAGTTTTTACACAGAACCAAACAAAGCTGCCTCTATGTGTGCTTTTACATGGCATGTCAGAGGTGTGATGTGTAACAGCGTCAGCATCCAGTCTTGCACTGTGCTGTTTTAGCTGTTTTTAGCTGTTGTCAATAGATTCTATACATTTACAACTAGGCCTGTCATAGCCGATGTATTTATTTTTCAAAACCAAGACAACAGCTCTGGTACTGAAGCATTTTCCTTCACCGACCAACATGTGTTTTTCCAAATATGACGAGCATGCAATAATCTACTCTGTGGTCATCAAAAAGATCATTCTAAAAATAAAACCTCACTTAATGACGTAATTTCACTCTCCCTCTTTCTCGTTCGCTCGAGTTCTTTCTCGCTCCCCCTCTCTCATAAACGCACATATGCACTGCACAACGTGAGATGACAGCTATTGCCGATAGATTGATACATTTATTTCTCAAGAGACCAACTCAAAAGATGTATCTCTTTAGACTAGGCCTATTCATTTAGGTTAATTGATTTAAATCTGTTAAATTGATGCCACTGTATATTTGCTTAGACGGAAAGAGGAAGGGGAGAGATGCAGATGTATGGGAGAAAAAGTGGTCACAATCTTTTCTTATTTCTTTCTTTTCTCTTGTTTAGCAGTTCAAGACACAGATGTTAGACATCACACACCTGCCCTGCCAGCTTTCCTTTTTACACGGATGACAATTTGGCTCCGTGACTGCCTCTGCTACCGGCTTAAAGGCCCCCCCCTCCATTCCGTGTCTGTCTGTACTTATTATACAGAACAGCAAGGTGGAATAATGGCGCAACATTCCCACCTTGTGTGAAAGGGGCTAGCGATAGCTACTCACACCTGCATGTGAAGTAGCCTCCTCAGCAGTCCTCTCCCAAGTTATGACCTCATATCAAGTACAAGGTCACAGGCTGTTCTCTCTTATGATGACAACCGCGAGGTGAATGCTAAATTACTCTTGTCTTCAACAAGACACTCTCTCTCGCACAACCACACACACACACACACACACACACACACACACACACACACACACACACACACACACACACATACACACATACACACATATGCACTCTCCAGATATTTTTGTTTTTGTGCAGCAGTATTACAACTGGCATGCACAACATACTGTAGCCTTTGAACTTGGGCTCAAAGTTGTGAGACTGAAATATGAAGAAGTAAACTACACAGTGTGCTGGATAGGCAGGTGGGCCTATTGGTGTGGACTGGCCATTCACCACTAAAACACTACAAGCACGCACGCACGCACGCGCACACACAGACACACAGCCTGGACAAATAATCTAATTTTGTTTTCAGTTACGAGTTTTGGCTTTTGGCCTGGCCAACAATACAGAAGCTGTTTAGACTGTTATTATTATTGGATATTGTAATTGCCGCTTCCTGAAATGTTGTTCCTCACAATACTTACGTTACGAGCTAAATGGAGCGATTTAGTGATCTATTGTCAACTTACAATATACTATACTGTACACATGTCACATTATTTTTGTAGATTTACACTGCAAAATGAATTATCGCATATGACACATAACCCTTTTGTTTTTGTGCAGCAGTATTACAACTGGCATGCACAACATACTGTAGCCTTTGAACTTGGGCTCAAAGTTCAAGTGTGAGACTGAAATATGAAGATGTAAACTACACAGTGTGCTGGCGCGCACACACACACACACACACACACACACACACACACACACACACACACACACACACACACACAGCCTGGACAAATAATCTAATTTTGTTTTCAGTTACGAGTTTTGGCTTCCACATGATCTCAATATTGACAAAAATAATGATGATTATGATTTAGCCATAATCAAGCAACTTTTAACACACACACACACACACACACACACACACACACACACACACACACACACACACACACACACACACACACACAGTAAAGCACCAACTCACTATAACAACGACAGTAGCTTTAGTCTACTAGACTGATGCATTGCAACAGCACAGGGTGATCAGCTTCCCAGCTCAGTGAGAACTTGATAAGTGATATTAACCTCTCCTCTCCCCAGGGGGTGTAATAATATGATAAAAATTGGATACTTGAAAAGCCTTGGTTTTTAAAACTCCATGTGAAGCGCTTTCTCGTCAATGAAGCCTCTTGTCTTTTGTAGCAGAGCCATTACGTTGAGGCCATTAAGATTTACTTGACGCATCCCCCAGGCAAAGATGGCGACATGGTAAACACGACAGTTTTTCAGCGAGAGCGACTGCCATTGCTTTTAGGCATTGCTGTACTGTGAACGCAAGTTGGCCGAGTCCCCACAGACTGCTTTTTTGTTTTTCCTCCTCTGGTGTTCTGTGATGCTCACTTTCTTCCTTCCACCCCCCCCCCCCCCCCTTCCCCGGAGGCTGTTCTGCCTACTTGTTTTTGGAAAGATCAAATTTGCACCGTTTATCAAGCTGAGATGTGCTTCATGCAGCACACATATGTGAGCCCTCTCCGGAGGGGACCCCTACTCTCCAACTGAAGTCTCTTGTGGTGATAAAATGGGTTTTTAGGCTTGTGATATCTGGTACTATAGGGAGTCGGGCTAATTGAGTTTGGTCTTGGTATGACGTGGTTTGGCTTGCTGAAGGCATGCTGATGGAATTCTGATGGAATTACATCTGTTTTTGGTTGCTAAGAAAATGTACTTTTCAAGGGCTTTTGAACATTGGTCAGACAGTGCAGTGAAGAAAGAAAGACAGCGCAGGGTATTTGTAATATCCTAGTATACGTAATACCATGGTAGTATTGCCCAAGTCTAACTTGACGGCCTACACGGGAACGATGCAATGCAAGTCCGGAACAATGCATGTTGGGAATGCATGCACCACACGGTTATGCAGTACCAGTTGTCAGACTACCCGTTGTACCTGTCTATCTGTCCGTATCCCTTTTTATGCCCATAATATACTGTATGGAGATCTCTGTATCTGTCTGTCTGCCTATGTCCCTTTTAAGCCAATATATATGGAGATCCCTGATGGCCTCAGTATATGCCCATATATGGGCATTTTGGTCAGATCAGCGGTTCTGGACAACCGTGGGCATATCGGTCGGATCGGCGGTTCTGGACAACCGCCTATATCCGACTCGACGCCATGGGCACGGCACTCCCTCGGGTCCTTGGCAAATGCGTGTGCCTGAGTTTGAAGTCGGTCGTTCGGACGGTTCTTGAAATGTGTGAACTACAGACGGACACACGGATATCGTGCATTTATAGTAGGAAGTAGGATGGCAGGATGGACTGTATTTATCAGGCATGTCTGTCTGGGGGCTGATGAGGTGTGTATGTGTGGAGGCTGAACCAGTCTGTTACAATCACAACTTCTTTCCTCCTCTCTCTGCATTCTCCTCCCTGTCTCTCCCACTGGCCTGGCCAACAATGCAGAAGCTGTTTAGACCGTTATTATTATTGAATATTGTAATTGCCGCTTCCTGAAATGTTGTTCCTCACAATACTTACGTTACGAGCTAAATGGAGCGATGTAGTGATCTATTGTCAACTAAACTTACGTATTATACTATACTGTACAGTCACAATTATCGCATATGACACATATCCCTCACTGTAATAATGTCTTCTATTGTCATGTATTGTTCCAGTTAGCTTATTTGTCTTTCTCCTTTCTACACAGATATTCACAGGCACACATGATCATATTTACAAAGACGCACGCCTGCTTTACAATACCTTTGAATAACCCCCAGATTGTAGAAAATCCTTTGTAAAGCTCTCTGAGATGTGTTTGTCTGCTCATTAGCAGTGAGCTGTCAGCACGGTGGTGTCATTTAAGCCTTTAAGGTTGCCGACAACAACACCACCTTGATCTGGCATGGCTCACTCATGTGCACACTCACATAATGAGTCAATTTCTCATCGCCTGTGGTGGAGGAGAAGACCCAGGGTTTTAAGGTGTTTGCAGTGGTTTTTTGTCTTTGTTGTTAGGGCCTGACATGCTAGATGTTTCTAGCATCGGATTTTGTAGCGTCCTAGCCCACCAATTAACGTAACGATGATCTGACCAGTACTTTATTAAAACGTGCAAAATCAATTCTAATCAATACAAATGTTTTAAAAATAGCTGATCCACAAGCTCGCAACGCGATGTGTGTGGAAATGTTCGCCTACAATAGTATTACCAAAATAAGCGTGCCTGGTTGAAAGTGGTTAAAAATCAAGACATATCAGTTGCAAAAAAAGTCAAATAATGGCCGATATATCAGTTTGCATCTAGTGTCGGTCGGTCAGTGTGTTGCAAATCTCCTATATGATACGTTTGACTGATATCTATGTATGAATATATCTAGGAATTTGGTGCGCCACCCGAGCACCCCATTTGTGCAATTCAAGCAAATAATATTTCAGAATCACAAAACATATTGTGATATTACGTCACTAGTTCAATGTGTCAAAATCAGAAGAAAGAGCTCTAATCACCCCACTACTGTAGACAACAAGAAGCAGTAAAACCATAGATAAAAAGAAGAAGAAAAAAACGGCCATGGGAGTATTGTGATTGAATAATACCCTTCAACCCCCTTTCACACAACTCTCTATAGAATATGTTTTGCTATACAACATACAGTGTACTGTAGTTTCAGGTTATTAATGTTACAGCTCCTACTACTACTATTTGTATAGTAGTGACTGTAGCAGTAGTACTACTGCTACAGTCACTTCCATTGCTACTGCTACATACAACTACTAGTACTATTTGTAGGACTTTTCCCCCCAACTTAATTTTCATCACAAACGAGCCAGACTGCTGTGCCGTTCATACTTCTACATTGCAGTCTGCACTTTGCCCCTTGTGGTTTCAGCTTGCACACATCAGCCTCAGTCTGCCTGGCCTATCAGCTGTTTGCTGGACGCTGACACAATGGCCGTCATTCAGGAGTGCTTCTGGTTCTTCCTCATTTGAACCGAATGCTCTAGGTATAGCCTAACTGTTGCATATTTCCTCGTATTAGTCATGGAAGTGTCCTGCATGACTCTGTGCTTCTGAAGGGCTTGTCTGTGTTTACCACTTCATTCTCTTAGGCGGTTGGGTATTCTAAGTGATAATGTCTTGTGTTAACCCATTAAGACCTCAGACCTCTGAAAATGCCTTCTAAATCCTGACCTAAGTTTTCTGAAAAACTTACATTTTGATTCAAATAAATTAAACAAAATTATTGCTGTTATATACTGTATACAGCAACAACTACACCAAAAGGGGTTCCCGGATTGAAAAGTATAGTAACGTATTGGTTTCCCTGGTCTGAATGGGTTAACGTCCACTGATAGTGTGATACAGCTGATACGTTTCAATTGGGTTCAAAAGGGTTCAATTCAGGTGAGATCCTGCTAGCCCAGAGACTATGCCCTGTTCTTGAGTGTGTGTGTGTGTGTGTGTGTGTGTGTGTGTGTGTGTGTGTGTGTGTGTGTGTGTGTGTGTGTGTGCGCACACACACGTGCTGACATGGATGAGTTCCTCTGCATACAGCCTAGAAAGTGTGTGGGTGCATGCATGCATGCATGTGTACAATTTGCATATTATGTAACTGTGTGTGCACATATGTTTTAATATAATATATATATATATATATATATTCAAGCATTTGTTGTTTCTGTTACACATGGGTTATTATCGGTCTTCAAGTGACACGTGTCTACGCCTGTCACAATTATTACATAATGTTCTAATCGCAATTATTTGAGATAATCTCAGTTATTTTGTCATTATCGTCATAATCGTTTCCATGTTGAAAAATGTTCATACATAAAAAAGCAGAAATAGCTGATCTACAAGCGTACACCACATCACTTTGTGGTGTGTTTTAAGGTTGTAGTAAAAGCTAGTCATTTCTTTGTATATTTCAGTTATATGACCCAGCTTCCCTGTGCAATTGTTTTATTACGAAGCCTAAAAGGCAAACGGAAATGTATTTTCGATTAATATGTTCCAATGGTCAGTGCCAAAAACACGATTAAATCGTTAATCGCAATTATTAGTGTGACAATCAATCGTCAACTACAATTTGTAATCGTAACAGCCCCACACGTGTCTAATCTGCCAGGATGTTGACTGCGTGCAGTGACAGAGATTTCTGCATTCAGGTGCGTGCATGCATGGATGTGTGTAAGAATGTGCTTTTTTTGTGCACAAGTCTCAGTGCCATCACATACCAATCTTGTGCACCAGCAGGACATCTAAGGGAGAGGTGACGGTGTTATCTAGTGTGAATGGTCCAGACAGAATGGGCCCTATTGATTGATGATGGTTGAGAGACGGTTCCTGTACCCTTGGCCTGTTTTCTCTCACTCAACATTCGCTGCTCTTCTGCTGCCCAAAGTCTGGCACACAACCTACTGGGAGAAACTAGGTAGGCTATACTTAACGACAGACAGGCACACATATAGACGGACAGATGAATAGAAAGGGAGACACACGGACAGTCACATGGACTTGCACACATACTGTACGGTATTTATTTATACTAGACCATACCCGGTGAAGGGCGCAGGGGAAAGTAGTTGCAAACTTGGGGTTATTGCACGTCCTGTTTTTATGTATGAACATTTTTCAACATGGAAACGATTATGACGATAATGACAAAATAACTGTGATTAACTTGGATTGAATATGAAGAAGGCATCAGGGACATAATTCCTTGAACATCATGGTACATTGCAGGGCTTGTAAAGCTACCCATGTTGTGTTTCTGAGTGCCCAGTGTTGCCATGTCTGCTTATTATAAGCGACTTTGGGCTTGTTTTTTCTGTAAAGTTGCCTATTTGGGCTTGCTTCCTAAATATTGTTAAACCAGCGGTTCTCAAACATATTTGTCCACGGACCCCCCCATCTAAAAATATGTTGTGCCAGGGACCCCTGTACCAGATTTGT
The DNA here is from genome assembly GCF_963280865.1 of Gymnoscopelus braueri. Taxonomy (NCBI): domain Eukaryota; kingdom Metazoa; phylum Chordata; class Actinopteri; order Myctophiformes; family Myctophidae; genus Gymnoscopelus; species Gymnoscopelus braueri. The sequence goes on from NC_137604.1 coordinate 40,945,543, forward strand.
GTTGTTAAAATGTTTATTTAAAATATGCCACTTTTTTCCTCATTTGTTTTTTGAAAATGGCAAATCTACAAGCTCACAACTTGTAGATCTGCTATTTTCAAATATCTGATGCATATGGGTTTAAAGTGTGGCCTAGCCCTAGTCGCTTCTTTTGGGCTTGTTTTCATAGACCTGGTTGATTATTTCTCTCTTCTTATCTCTCTCTTTCTGCTTTGATGCATCAACGTCTGTTTGCAGCTCATCATCAGTAGAGTACAAACAAACCGCAGCAGGAAACCTCAGACTTCCTGAATTCCATAATACTCCTTCCTTATCTATGTTAGTAATATTACAGTATTGCCTTTGTGGTGGCCATCTGGTGGTTTTCTTTAGTTTTGACCAAGTTAATACTAGCACCTGTCATTTTACTTCCTATTAAGCTTGTTTGTATCTCATCAGTCAGTGTAGTGTTTTTTTTTTATTGTCCAAAATAAACCATAACTAAACAAAAATAAGTAAAACGAACTAAGGGTTACCTCCCAGGGCACTCCCCCAATGCCTTCTATGGATAATCTAGCCCTGCGTCTCACTAACATGTTGGGTCATTAACAGGATGGACTTTTTAGTCTTGTAACTGGTACTGTATATCTCATGTTTTTCCTTCAGTTGGTTATTATATTGGCTGTTATGTTGCTTGTAGATACCTATTTTTTGTGTGTGACACGTCGTATGACAAAGTATAAATCAGGCTTAATGCTTTGGTGAGTCTATGAGTCTATTTCAACTTGGTGTAAAAGAGTGGGTGAAATTATTTGCCATACAAGCTCCCACAAAATGCTGTTACAAAATGGATAATCATAAGAGTAGAGGCGGAAAAAAGGAAAAGGTCAATTAACAATTAGAAATCTTGTGCAAGTAGCAGTGGATATGGTCACAGAGAATATTCCATGTTTTTTTTTTACTGGTACAGTAAAATCGTTGTTTTTGCTTGCAGCAGTGGCACACTATTATCTGGCAGTCCAATAGTTAAAGTGTTTTGCTCAAGGACACTTTAAATGTTGCATTTATACAGCACTTTTATCCAAAGCACGTTACATAGATTATGCATTATATACCGATGGCGGAGGAAACCATGCAAGGCACCAACCTGCTCATCGGGAGCAATTAGGGGTTCAGCGTCTTGCTCAAAGACTAACTCTGGGGGAGCCCGGGATCGAACTGGGAACCTCGCGGTTCCCGTACGGTTGCTCTATCGGCCACTCTACCCCTGAGCCACTGCCGCCCCACTTTGACACTAAGACAGAATTAGCCGGGGATTGAACCAGGAACCTTCCGATTCTCAAGCGCCACTGCTACCACTACTTCTACTACTACTGATACTGAGTCCAGGGCCACAGGGACACACAGAGAGGATGAGAATGATGGAGGAAACGGAGAGAGACTGAAGGGAAGAGAGAGACAGTTGGCCTATCTTCAGTGTGAGACGTGAATGCCCTGAGGAGATGTGCACAGCTGTTGTTCATTTTACTTCTGCTTCAGACCACTCTCTCCTCACCAGATCTAATTGTGGTGTCAGGACCACATTGAGTCCACTTTGACTGTATGAGTAACATGTTTCGCAAAATTATCGGTCATTATCATTATTGATATTAGGCCTTGGTGTCTACTCCTGTATTGGGCATTGGGCAGATTTTTTTCTTACTCTTCTCAAAAAATATTGGCTGAAGAGAGTGATTTGCTGGAAATGTCTGGATGATAAGGGGTTGCTGTTACTGTTACACATTCTTTGGAGCTGTCCCCAAATTCCGGATTTCTGGTGAAGTCTACATGAATATATAAAACCTATATATGCATGTAGTAATGTGTGTATATACGGTAATAAAGCTGTCAGCAAACATGTACCGTAGTCATTGTGGGGCCTGGGAATTTAGATAATATTGTATCCACCAGGCCGAAGGTCTTGGCAGAGTATGTTTTCGCCCCCGTCCGTCCGTGTGTGTGTCCGTGTGTCCGTCCGTCTGTGTACAGCTAATGTAAGATTGACTTCTACTACCTGGCCTGGCGGAGACCTGTGCGTCTAGTATTGATATTGTGAGATGAGTCTAGATATCGTCTGGGATTTGGTAATACTCGTAATATCGTGATATGGCGCAAGTATAGTTTTTTTCTGGTTTTATTCACTTTAGCCCTATTTTCTACTTTAAAATCGTTTCAAAAATAGCTGATCTACAACCTCACAACGTTTGTTGTGACGTGTTGTAAATAAGCTTGATATCGAGATATTTCATCAAAAATATCATGTCCATATTGCCCAGCTCTAAGTCATTGTAAGATTGTTGATGTGAATGTTATCCAGAGTCCAGTTCATGTAGTACATCTGTGAAACATTTATAAAATACAAATCTAACTATTATGCTAAAAATACAAAAAGGATTACAACGTTGTTTAGGTTTTTTTGGGGATATTTTTGGGGCCTTTTATGCCTTTTATTTATTTATTAAAAAAAAAATTGCTTATAGTGGAGATTGACAGGAAACTGGGAGAGAGCGATGGGGAGATCGTCGCAGTAAAGATCGTCGGGAACGGGACTCGAACCTGCGATGCACTGTCAGGCTACAGGAGCCTGTGGCCTGGACTGCAAGGCAGTCGGGCCACAACGTTGTTTAGTTTATTGCACAACAGGCTCAGCATCTCTTCTCAAACCAACATTAAAGGAAAGAACTTTCCAAACCGCAGATGGTAGATTTGACTAAATCTTAAGCAGCTACGTATGACTCTAGTCTCCGCTTTGGTATGGAGCACATTCTCATTCTCACTTCTCATCGGAGCAGACTCAGAGTGGCTGTGATGGGATACGTCGGATGCAGTTTCCTCTTTCCCCAGGGACTCAACAGTAACTAGACTGGGCCTTCCCCTTGGGTAGGCTACTACTCACATTGCAGAGCCAACATTGCTTTGACTGTTGCCTGTTAACTGGTGCAGTAAATAAACAATTGTGTTGTACTTTTAATTGCAGATCCTGATTCCAGATTCCTAATTCCAGATGGCTTTTAAATAAGCTTAGGCTGGACAAGAACTACTGCTGAAAGTGTCTTAAGTGTCTAAGTTTAGGAAGTACAGGGCCACAGGATGTTCTGGTAGGCTGGACAACGTGTAGCTCTGTATACTTCTTGTACTTCCATTTAGACACTTTCGACTATAGTTCTTTTTTCCAGGCTTTAAATTTGGTCAAGATTTTCTTAGTGTTAGAATATATTGTCAGCTTGGTTAATGATCTAAACAGAAAAGATGCAACTTTTGGAACATGATACATTATGTGTAGTGTTAGTGTACATACTATGCAATCTCTGCTGTCTAATGCCTCAAGTGTTGTATAGGGCCTTTTGGCTGGCTACACGCACACACACATTCTCACACTTTGGCACACTTTCACACTGAATCACTCACATGCTGTCTGGCACCCATGTGCACACATTCACACACAGTCTCAGAGCTACATACACAAACGCTTCTATTCTTCTCCTCATGCATTTGATACTTATTGCATAATTTTGGCATTACTTTGCTCTTCTGTTAATTTAGCTCACACACAATCGTGCACACAGAGAGACATACATTCACAACCACCCCACCCCCTTGAAAACACACGCACCCTCCAAACGCAGTGAGAAATGCTTGGACTGGCACTCCTATGCTTCGATGACAAATAAGTCAAAGTCGTCAGACTTCCAGTTGGGTCATCAGGAGGTTGTGGGGGTAATTAAGTCACAACGCCTAATTAGCAGCTGGGTCCTCTGAGCGTGTGCAGATCCTCATTATGCTTCTCCATGCAACACAGAGAGCCGGCATGTCTCACCTCCCTGCTCCAACTGCTATTTTTATAACTTGCTGTGTGCAACCAATACCTGCCTGCCTAACAGTACTCATCATCACCAAGAGCTAATAATGTACTACCCCCACCATCACCACGCTGCCTGGCTTCTCTGTCAAACAATGCGATGTATTATATATGCCTCGTGATCAAAGGCCTCCCTCTCTCTTTGCGGGTCTTCTCTCCTCAAATGGCCTACGAGAAGTGGTTCTAATGCTGGATATTTTATTCCACTTAATCACAGAGAGGGAAATGATTTTTTTTCTCGATGTGGCTGAGAGGAAAGGAGTGCAGTTGATGGGTCATAATCTTGATTTTTTTCTAAGCTGCACAGCTTTTTTCTAAGCTGCTGAGTATACGTTATTTTAAACAATTCGTATGGTAGTCGAGTATGTTAATACTCTAATCTACTGTAGCATCTCTTACATTGAGAAATGTTAACTGTGGTGTCAGGTAGGACACCTACTGGTTGACACGTGATACTGCCTAAAGCTCATAAGTACAATATCTCCCCTTAGTGCAAGTGGGGATTACGTCTTAAAAGAGTGGTAGAAATTTGGGAGACCCGGGTTCAAATCCTTCCTTAGTAGAACGTAAAAGTTACGGATTGCAGCTTTAAAGATCTCATTCCTGCAGAGCGTGGTTTTCAAGCCCATAGCAGAATTTAGCTCCGAAACACCCTGAGTCTAATGAGCCACAATTTCCTGACCATTCCTCAGACTTCCTCGACGTTATGTCGGACACACTGCCATATCCTTTACTTCTATGCCAGAGCCAATAAGTGTACATAGTTCAGGCCTTTGTGTGTAATAGGTTTTGGTGACACTTTTTGTTTGTTAGGATCACAGTGTTGTGTGTAGATGGTAGATACTGACTCTGATTGTGTTACAGGTTTGCTTTGTTCATGTCCCTAAGTGCACAAATATTTGTGTGTACATGTAGCCTATATACATGAGTGTGTACATGTCATGTCAGTATATGTGACTATTGATTTAGTGCATTTTCCCGTGTGTGTATGGGTTCATGTTATTGACACAGTTTGTGTTATACAGGACAAAGCTCTCTTGCAGTGAGGGTCGCTTTCAAGCAGATAAGAACACAGAGTAATGAGATCCAACCTTGCAAGTTGAAAAGATCTTAGACTAGTAGTTAAGCTGTGGATTTTCTCAACTACAGGAAGGGGAGAAATGACTGAAGGGGTAGATAAACTTCCTGCTGGGAATAACAAGGAACTTGGCATAATGTGTTGACTAATGGAGGCCACACAGAAAGGCCTCTTGGAAGAGTTTTGTGTTTGGTCTGTCGGCCATAGTTATGAAGCAGATGGGAGAGAATGCAGCTTACCAAGACATCATGCTGAAATAATAATGACTGTACAACAGTATTTTGAGGCGCAGTGGTTAAGATGCATACCACATGTAGGCTCTAATGCAGTCTGACATCGAGTCGCTGGTTCGATTCCTGAGCCTGACGACCTTTGCTGCGTGTCACTCCCTGTCTCTCTCTCCCTGTTTCCTGTCTATCTCAAATGTACTATCCAAATAAAGGCAGAAACCCCCCCCCCAAAAACTTTAATAAAGAGTATTCCATCAAATGGGAGAGTATTCTTGGTGACTACTTGTTTTCTAGATTTGAAGCTAGGAGTTTGGTATCCTTTGGTATCCTTTGGTATCACGGCACTCGGTACTTTGAGCTTCTGCTATTTTTTAATAGCCAAAGACATCTAAAGTGACACGGATGCGTTCCCGGATTGAATGGGTTAATTGCGGATTAGAGAAGTGTTTGTGTCTGTGTGTGTGTGGCTGTGAACGCACAAATGCTGCTTATAAACTCGTGCCCTCGTTTTCCCGTCTCCGTCCAAATGCCTTAAAATCTGTCCTTTGAGAAACTTTATTCTCCTTTCAGTCAACCTTGAAAACTATGAAAATGGCTGTGGAGAGGACACATATTTTGAGCTCTTGGCATCTGGCACATCTTCAGTGAGGCTTCCTTCCCCTCAGTATTCAGGATGGTATAGTTAGGATGGGTAAACGCAGAGAACAAATTTCACGTATGTACAAATATACAGTGACCAATACCCTAACGACAACAACAACATCCAACACGTCTGCTGCACCAGAAACCCTTTCCTCCTGATTTCCATCCACCACCCTGGGATTTGAGTAAGACATGCTTTTGACCTCCTCTTATTAGGTTACTACAGTATGTCAACGCTGTCGAGGGGAACATGGGAATTTTTGTCACAGACTGTGTCTTCATGTCTCGTCACTGTGATGGCTGTTTTATTTTGGGGTTCTGGGGTGGGAAGAGATCTGATGAGGGGGGTGTGGGACAGAAGCAAGACGACCCACTATTTTTTAATTGCCTGTCGTGCACGAACAAGCTACTGTACTGTAAATCGCCTTTGGTGTGGGAAGATAGCTCGTTAAAGTGAGCCACTTAACAGAACTGAAAGTGGGTCAGATATTTTTTTTGGGGGGGGGACTGTATTGTCCGACTCCAGCTCATGGAGACCATCCATTTATAGATCGATGACAAATGTGTTCCGTGATTGATTTTCTTTTCGTCTTTGTCCTGGCCAAAACCTCTGCAGGCAAACTGAAGTTGAACTGCCCTGCTTCAAAATCTGTGTTTTGCAACCTCTGAGTTGTGAAATGTTCATTTTTAGACTGGCACCTTCCCTACAGGTAATAGAGAGAATTGACACTAACCCTTTCCCCTGCTAATGCTTCATGCTTATATCGTGACGTCCCTTATGACAGTAGACTGTCTAAATTTTCCATTACACAGAAACACATGGAGGCTAATGGGAGAAGACAAGTGATGGATTTATATGCTGATTGTTCACAGCAAGTCGGACTGAAACTAGATTTGTCAGGGGCTTTGCGCCTGGGTTCTTTGGTGCAGGCATGATCTCATTCAGGCGATTTAATTTTCAGTTCTGGGGATTTCACCCATAGAATTAACAGTTTCATTAGGGAAAGGAGTGGTGGAGGAGCATGAATAATGGAAACAAACAAACACACACACACCCACACCCACACACACACACAGACGCGCAAACACTCAAATCGGATAACTGTTAACACGCAACGTGCACATAAACACACACACACACACACACACACACACACACACACACACACACACACACACACACACACACACACACACACACACACACACACACACACACACACAATGACTGTTTTGCCGTTTTGGTTGACAATATCTGTGTGCCTTTTTAAATGTAATTGCAATGGTTTCCTCTGGTACAAAATTGTGTGGCTTCTACACGGTTGTTAAGGTAATTAAAGTGACTGCTCGGGTGTTGTCAGAAAAGGGTGTTGATAGAAAGTGCCGCAGGTGTGTGTGTGTGTGTGTGCACTTGGTGTGCGTATAACAATAGACACACAGTCCAGTACAGAGGAAAGATGTGGTTGTGCATTCTAGTTTTAGCCCACCAAACTACCCATTCAGTTCACCTAGTCATCAGTTACTCTGTGGTCTTGGTTTATGTGCTTACTATCTCCCACTTCAACCCAGAGTTTCTCTCTTCCCCCTCCGTGTTGTCATCCATGGAGACCATAGAGGCTCACCACCTTTGTGGTTTTGGGTCTCCTAGCTAGCTACGCTGCACATCTACTATATCTCTCACCCCCACCTTCTCTCCATCTACCCCTCACATGCCTACCTGAGCCTGTCTCGATCTTTGACCTGCTCTCCCAGCCTCAAACATTCATTCACCCTTTCTTTGTCTCTCCCTCCTCCCTCGTATGTGGTCGGCCATGGGGACTACAGAGGCCTGTTTGTGCTTTGAGCAGCGGCACTGTGGCAGTGTTGCCATGTCTGCTTATCATAAGCGACCTTGGGCTTGTTTTTCTGTAAAGTCGCTTGTAAATATTGGTGGTTGCAGGTTTTTTGGGCTTGTTTCTAAAGTGTAGTTTCTTATTTGGGCTTGCTAACGAACGTCGTTCACCTCAGTGGTTCTCAAACATTTTCATGTCAAGAACCCCCAAATGAATAATGTATTTGTCCACGAACCCCCAAACCACAAATATTCCATATTTTTATCAAGATCTTTTAACAGATCTACATAGCATTGGCTTGTAGATCGACTATTTTCAAATAAATAGCCAATTTCAAATAAATAGCTCATGTTGTCGCTTCTTTTGGGCTCGTTTTCATAGACCGGGTTGCTTGTTTCTCTCACAAAATCTGGCAACACTGCACTGTGGCTGCATGGCTGCTCAGCCATGTTTAATTCAGACAGGTCTCGGGGGGGGGGGGGGGGGAAGGTGGTGGGGTGTGGGGATTGGAGGTGGTGGAGTAGGTTACCTGGCCAGGGATCTGGTGTCACAGAAGAACCAGCTCAGGCTAAATGTTGGAACAAGATGGGGGGGGGGGGGACTCTACGCTGCACTGTGTAGCCAGAGAACAGTAATTGAACAGTAATTGCATGAGTAGTGAAACGACTGCACAGTTTAATGCAATCATGTTAGATAATTTAATATCTGTCGATTATGAAATTAAACGCTAGAACCCCAGACCTTTGACCCTGAAAACACAACAAGAGAAGTTGGGGCTGTTTGTGTGTTTAGTGCGGCACAGAACCGGCCTCGTGTTCTTGAGCTGAGACTGGGGTTGGAGAGACCATGTCACTCTTGTTCCTCGGTACAGAGTGACACAAATGCATGGATGATAGATTGAATGGCTGTCATTAACCTGTGTCATGCTTCAGTGGACACAATGCGTGGGCGTGACTTAACGTGGGGAAATCTCCTGCTGTGCTTTCTGTTTCCAGCCATCAGGTCACTAATTGATAACATGGCTGTCGTTGATGCACGATCTGGCGGATTTGTTGAGTCAGTTAGCTGACAATTGCATTCTATTTAATTCATTTTTGTTTAATTGGACAGAGTGGATAGCCTTTGTATTCGCCTTTGTATTTTGTTGACAGATGGTAGAGAGAGAGAGAGAGAGAGAGAGGGGGGAGAGAGAGATGGGGAGATCACAGGAGAGAAGCCTCTGGCAGGGAAGGGGTTACTGTAAAAGGATCTAGGGAGGGAGATGTTCTTTTCCTCTGCTAATTTCTATGAATGATTGACACATTTACCCTCAACTTTCTGGGCTTTCATAAAAAGGTTTTTCTTAAACATGACCATGGATGTCACATCAGTGTCTTAGTTAGCATGCAGTTAAGTTACCTCAACATGTGGTAAATGGTGCATTTATATAGCGCTTTTATCCAAAGCGCTTTACATAGATTATGCATTACATTCACCCATTCACACACACATTCATACACCGATGGTGGAGGAAACCATGCAAGGCACCAACCTGCTCATCGGGAGCAATTTAATAGTTAGCTAGATAGCTATACTAGCTTTACTAATGTTTGAAAATATGTTTGTTTATTTATAAAATAAATCAGTCTGGAAGAAGTCTGGAATTGTGATTTTGGGGAAAGCGCAAGAAGAACACTGTATTAAGTAAGAAAGAACAGGTGAATGCCCCCACGCACATGACCCAGTGCCCCCAGGCTGAGCTTTTGGTAGTAGTTTTTAGAGACAGTGTTTTTGTGTCAGGAAGCCTAGTCCCCAGAGTATAGACAGTGTTTTCAAATGGCAGTGTGATGTTTATGTAGTGCCAGGAAAAGGAAAGGGGTGTAGCCTGTGTGCAACTATGCATGAGTGTACGCATGTGCATGGGTGTGATGTAATGTGTATGTTGCAGTTTTGTAAAGGTGAATGAAACGTTACGTTGCAACCATGAATGTTCACAGTCTAATATATTGCCTAAAAAAAGAAAACTGCAGCCAAGAGGCAGGGCAGACATTCCTGGGTCACCTAGACTGAGAGTTATGAGGCAATTGTTAATATTTAATTCCCTACTTTCAGTTTGACATTCAAATGTGTCCACAAAGACAAGAGTGAATTGATTTAGCACACTTTGTCTCATGTACCACTGACTGAGGGGAGGGAGAACAGTGAAGTGAGGGTTATTATCACCAGCAGTCCATTCTCTTCTCGCCTCATTCACAACAGTCTGTCTGATACAACCCCTCAGACAGACAAGAGACTACACCTGAGCTGGGAAGGAGGATTTTGATTGTAATGTGTTGGGATTTCAGATGACCTTCTGAGGGTCTTTTTGTATCTCCATCAAAATACATGAGATTGTGGACTAAAATAGTTCTTACTCTTTTTTTGTGTTATCGTTTTAGCCTAAAAGTCTGACTGTACCTCGGGCTGTTTACATTTCTGACTAATAAAGTATTCAAACTCAACACACACACACACACACACACACACACACACACACACACACACACACACACACACACACACACACACACACACACACACACACACACACACACACACACACACACACACACACACACACACACACTCTATCTCTCTCAAGGGTGAGAGACACAGAGACAGCAGAGTGGAATGCTCTTCCAACAGCCTGAACATTCTCATTTCTGAATTCCCCATTAAAGTTTAAAGCTGGCATCATGGCTCCACCTAAATTCAAATTGGACTTGGCTAAACTCTGGTCTGTCCGGCTGGCCTCCAACCATGTGAAAACTGCTTACGCCTTCGGTGAGCTTTGCCATGTCTCTTGTGAGTGGCATCCACCATGGCTTGTATCCCTGCCCCCCCCACCTCCTTTCTATGTTATTATCATGCATATGATGATAATATTTCGTCATTTTTATTTTGTTTCGTTGTTTTGTCCAGCTGTTTTGAGTGTTGAACTTTGAATGTTTAATGATCAACAAACAAGCCTCTGGCTTTTTTGTGTATCATTCATTTGGCATATTTTTTAACTTGTACTGTTGTACCCTTTAAAAAGTTCAGCAATAAAATATTCAATCAATCAATCAAAAAGTCCCTTTGCTGTCTGTCTCCTAGAGTAAAGATATAGAGTACCGGAACTGATGTGGGTGGTGGTTCTTCATATTTAAAGTTGTGTTTTCTTTCTCCATGAAGTAAGGGTTGCCATGCCCTTTTATTACCTTGTGGGTCATTACCAGTATTTTTGTTTATCAGACGTCAATGAAGGGGAAAGGCATGAATATGTAGGGAGGTTGAAGACCAGGTGTGCTGCACTATTCTGTATCAGTTGAAGGGGTTTCAGTGACCATGCCGGCAGCCCAAGAAGTTCAAGGAACAATTGAAGCAAGTGTCTTATTTCTGCCTGCCTTTATAAAAAGCACATTCCTATTACTGAACTTAAGGTTAACTTAACTTTGGGAGGAAATTGTTCTATTGTGTTCTTTCTATTGTTTATAGAAATACAGCCGTTTCCTTTTCCTCTGCTAATTACTATGAATGATTGACACACGTACCCTTCACAGTACTGAGACTGCTGTCATTAAGGTCATAAATGACTTAGTCTTGGCAACCGATGGTGGTGACTGCTCAATTCTGGTCCTTTTGGATTTGAGTGAAGCATTTGACAGCATTTTGACTTTAATTTTGTTTATTTCGATCCACATCAACAGTATCACTAAACATAACACACTGTAATTCAATATTTCATGCTGTTTGATCGAAAAGGCATAGGCTGAAGCTCATAGCTTATTTATGCCTATCCTTTGATTTTAGTAGACCACACCATACTGCTGAATCACCTTGTTTGGGTAGCTCTTAGTGGCACTGCTCTGGAATTGCAATGCCTACTTTTCAATTAGAAGCCACTTATGTTTGTTATAGAGGTAAAGCCTATTGCCTGTGTTTCACTTTTGTTCCACAAGGGACACTTGTGGGTCATGTCATTCTTAAGCATTATGTATGTATCCAATTTGATAGTTTTTGATACAGTTTTATATCCCACTCCTCAAAACATGTAACTCTGTAATTATATTTTCCCTTCAGTTCAGGGCTGCCTAACTAATCTACACTGTTGGATGTCCCAAAACTTCCTTCCAATTTATTGCAGGCAAATTAAACATTTGGCAAATGTAAAAACCTGGGTCTATTATATGATTCTGATCACTGTTTTTAATTCTCAAGTGAAAGTGGTTCAATGTTGTTTCCTTCACCTGAGAAATAAATATCATAAAAAATTTAATTATCCAGTCATCATCCAAATAGAGTTGTTAATGTCCTTGTCTCTTGTTTACATAATTGCAATTCTCTTACTTGCCTCGGTTCTTGTCTCAGTAATATGCATTGGCTGCAGTTGGTGCAAAGTGCACCTGCATTGCCAACCCAAAGAGATATGGGTTGGCAGACAGTGGCTTAAGAGGTAGAGCGGCTGCTTGGGAATATAACGGTTCCTGTTTTGATAAGATAACCACTGGTATATTGGTCTGATTGGGCTATAATGTTTGAAATATAACCCCCAAGAATTGAAAACGGGCCATTTTGATGCAGAAAATACCGTTCAGTCGCCAGGTAGGAGCTGCCATCACTTTTTGGCAGGAGTAATAATGCATAATGTTATGGCTTATGTGGCCTTGTATGTCTGTCCACTGGTGTATTATTGGTCTATTTGGGCTATAATATTTGAAATGTAACCCTCAAGAATGAAATCAAGTCATTTTGAAACCAGCTTTCCGTTAGCAGGTAGGAGCTGCAATCACTTTTTGGATACATTACATTTTTACATTATTATGTTTCTGTCATATGTAATATGTTGGCCATGCATAGGAAAGAAGGCAGCTCTCCTACCGGATAATACCGTCAGGAGAAGGCGTGCTCTACTCAAGGGGAGTCTTGAGAAGTAGTCTCTTGAGTTTAGCTGGGTGCAGATGCTTGAGGATACATACATTTTATACAAACTGTTTGAAACGCTGAGGAAGGCCGACGTGCCGAAACGCGTCCGTTTCTCTAGATAGACTTGTCTGCTGCGGCTGTTCATCTTTTTAAAAAGAAAATCAAGAATATAACTGAAGAGAGTGCAGATAATCCTTTATTACATGCGTAGGAAAGGCCCTCTCTATAAATGATAATACACTGACATGATGGGGTGGCTGGTGGAGAATATTCTGAGACATGCTCCTCAGTCCTACCTCTGGCAGAGTGAGCAGAGTTTGTCCTGCTTCTGAGTTAGTGATTTCACACAGAGCCTTTTGGGATCAGCTGGTTAAAGGTGAACAACAATAACTATGATCATTCATTTTAGCTGATGTCTCTGCTCTGGAAACTATGTCAAGGCTGTGACAGAAAAGAGCATTTGAAAAGAACAGTCGTCTGCTTTTGGCAGAGTGACTCACCACATTCACAGCCCATAGCAGCATCTTTCATAAACACAAGTGACACAAAATCCTGTCTCTTTCAGTTTGTGCTAGCTTGCTGAAAATAAAACAGACAGAGTCCTCATCTCCTCTCCCCCACGTCCCCATCTGCCACACTGTCACCCATCTCAAAAACACACTCATCAAACCACAGCTCACAGACTTTCAGTTACCGTGTACAATACAAATAAAAGGAATTAGCTTTGGTGCTGCAACAATGATAAATTATTAACCACTTTTAAACCTGACGTCTGTCCCTATGTTGGGCAAAGGTAACATTTTTAAACATTAAATAAAAAAAACATCCTCTTAAAATTGGCTCATGGGAGGACCGGTCGGCCAATATACATGAGAATAGGTAACCATGCTATGCGTAGTAAGCGAGCTATCGGCTGACATCCTAGGAAGTGAGGTGAAGTCTGAAGAGGTGAGTCTTCAGACTACAGCGGGTGAGCCAGTGAGTCTACAATTATGACTGCAATGGGGAGTTTATTCCACAGTTTGGGAGCCAGGAGGGAGAAGAGTCTAGGACGTTCAGAGAGTTGTCCAGGGTGTTTTAAGGAAGGCTCTGACAGCATTCCTGTGAGACGAAATGAGCAGGAAGGGTTGCAGGGTTAGATCATGTCTTGAAAGTATGCAAGTGCCATGCCTTTGGTTGCCTTATACGCCAGCATCAGTGTTTTGTACTGGGTACGGTACAGGCAGCAACCAGAAGTCAATGAAGGGAGCGGGGGGGGGGGGGGGGAATGGCTGGTTGAAGACCAGGTGCGCTGTGGCTTCTGGATCATTTGGAGGGGCTTAAGTGAGCATGCCGGGAGGCCAATAAGGAGGGAGTTAAAGTAGTCAAGATTTGAGATGACTGAGGCCTGGATAGGGAGCTGCGCAGACTCCTGGGTGAGGAAGGGTCTCATCCTTCGGATATCATAAGCTTACAGGAATAAGTGACCACTGCAATGTTGCCTTACACTACCCCAAATGTAAGCCATGCGGCTCAACTTGCCCTGTTTAACATCAGCTGGATTTCGACTGCAGCTTTAGCACCACACCACACGACACTACACCACACCACACCACACCACACCGCATCAAAATATCTACCGTTTCCATTACACAAAAGTACCCCCTCTCAAATCTACAGGTATGAGTAGCACACTGCGGTCATTCACACTCCTTTGTAATGTAAAAATAGATGGAGGTCATTGCTTCTTGCTTAACAATGTAATGCAGATGAGTGGCCAACTGTCCTGTATACAAATGCAAATCACCTGTGCACGCGCGGGTATACTCCAGCTATACGTACGGGTATTTATTACTATGATAATTATAATATAATATATAATAGATTATAACTGGTTTTGTAATACAATTTAAATTATTATAATGTATTACAACAATTATAATACACTATAATAGATTATAACTATATTATCTCTGCGGGGAGAAGAAGATCTTGTCCGTGCCGTTGTGGTTAACACGTAGGCGAGAGGGGAAGATGAAGGTGCCTGAGAGGCCAGCAATTTGGAGACGTTTTCTGATATCACTGTAGCGCGTCGTTGTTTCATCACCTCCACGGGTTCATCTGGAAATATGTATATGCGATCATAACACACGTTCCAAGACGATGTGAGCGTTCCACCTTAAATGGCTTGGGAAAGTTATCAGTGCCCAATACATGTTCTCAGGTAGTAATGTTTTCTCGCATTTTTGTTCAGTAAGGGTGAGACTTAGGTCGTAATCAGAGCTGGCATTTTCCACTTCCTTCACTCGTTCACCAAGACTCAATAAAGAAGCCCGGGTCGAGGCCAGAGAGGCTTCCAAGTTGTCGAATCGATCATTCATTGTCTTGTTGTATTGCAGCAAGAATGTTTGTTAAGTGAATCGGTGCCAGTTTCAGATGGCTCTGTGTTCGCAGCAGCGAGCTCAGGTGATTCCTGAGCAGCAGGTGGAACAGGTGGTTTGTTCTGTAGTCTTCGCTTCGGTGTAGAAGGAAATAAAGTAGAACTGGAAAATTGAACTTAATATTCAGTAAATAACCGGGTTTTTGTCGGATATGGAGAGAGAAGCTCTGGGAAAGCGTGTCTACTCCATACGGTGCTCACGGGCGCCCCCTCGTCAGTGGGAAGGTTTGTCCCCAGTGTGGATACGCTGGTGTCTCTTCAGATTACCTAACTGATTGAAACTCTTTTTACACTGTTTACAGTAGAAAGGTTTTTCACCAGTGTGAATACGCTGGTGAATCTCCAGACTACTTAACTGACTGAAACTCTTTCGACACTGTTTACAGTAGAAAGGATTTTCACCAGTGTGAATACGCTGGTGAATCTCCAGACTACTTAACTGACTGAATCTCTGGTCACAATGTTTACAGACGAAAGGTTTTTCCCCAGTGTGGACACGCTGGTGTGTCTTCAGATTACTTAACAGACTGAAACTCTTGTCACACTTTTTACAGTAGAAAGGTTTTTCTCCAGTGTGGACACGCTGGTGTGTCTTCAGATTACTTAACAGACTGAAACTCTTGTCACACTTTTTACAGTAGAAAGGTTTTTCCCCAGTGTGGACACGCTGGTGTGTCTTCAGATTACTTAACAGACTGAAACTCTTGTCACACTTTTTACAGTAGAAAGGTTTTTCTCCAGTGTGGATGCGTTGATGTCTTTTCAGGTCACTTGACTGACTGAAACCCTTATTACACTGTTTACAGTAGAAAGGTTTTTCTCCAGTGTGGATGCGTTGATGTCTTTTCAGGTCACTTGACTGACTGAAACCCTTATTACACTGTTTACAGTGGAAATGTTTTTCTCCAGTGTGAATAGGCTGGTTTATATTCATGTCACTCATCTTACTGAAACACGGTTTAAAGATGTGGGTTTTCTTGCCTCTGTAAGTCAGCTTATGTTTCTTTAGTTGTTCCCAAAGTAAACTGTCGATGACTTTAAGATCTTCCTTCGTCTGTGTCTCCTTGTTTCGGGCTGGTTAAAGAGGTGAACATTTGCTGCCAGGTGGTGACTGGGATCTGTCCCTTCTTCAGCATTTGGCAGTTGTAGTGCAGTTTTGGTCGTGGCTCCTCTTGATATGTTTATGGAGGAAGACCTGCGGCGTGAAGACAAATGGAAACTCAGAACAGAAGACCTGAGTCTGGGAAGATCGGGACGTCACTCCTCCCAGGAGCATTATTGGTTGCTGCTAGACATGGATTGTGATGTGAACAGAGTGTAGGTCTATTGGGGCTTAAATATGCTTTTTGTCTCTCGCTTCTCTCACTATATATCTTGTCTGTCGCTCTTTCCTTGATCTAGGTATGAAACGGAAGTGCAAAGGCATCTTCACACTTCATATAGGCTGAGCAGAGCTGTGGTCTGATGTCACACTCATCAGGGATCTCCATATATGGTCATAAAAGGGACACGGGTAGACAGACGGATACAGAGATCTCCATATAATGGGCACAAAAGGGACACCGACAGGCGGGAACAACGGGTACTCTGACAAAGGCCCAGACGCTATGACTCAGACATATCGGTCGGATCTGTATAACATAGGTGTGAGGGCCGCATAGCGGCCAGAACTCTAGATGTGAGGGCCTCGTTGGGCCCGAACTTCTAGTTTTAAGAAAATAGACAAAATAGCTGATCTGCAAGATCGAGCGTGTAGATTGGCTATTTTCGCTGTTACTTATATGACGAAGAACTGTATGTAGTGCTTACCGTAAGTGGTTAACGCATGATGACGACTACGGACAACGTACACAGACTTACAGTGTCAAGGATAGTACGACAGGACACCAACATTTAGACACGTCAGACAGCAGACGAATGCTCATAGCTTTACAACGATGTCTGTCTGTCATCGTGTTCTGTTGCTTTGTCCTTTTGCATCCTTGTTCTTTCTCCCTCTTTCCTTGGCCAACCGACTCTGATGGATGGGTGACTTGCCTCCAGTGTCAGCCTCATAAATCAACTCCTACTCTGGCAAATCAGCACCTAGCATCCATTATCGCAGACCTAAACCGCAATCGGCCACAAAACGAGTTTATATAAAATATATGTTTGTTGGCAAATTCATCTCTGACTGAGAGAGAGGCACTGGCAGTAGTCGCCACTCGCCAGTGGCATTTTAATCAGTTTCCCTGAAATCTGATGAACCAATTTTATTTTATAATGATGTTGTTGCATTGGGCCAGTCTACCACCTCCACTAGTTTACCCTTAAAGGACCACACTGACATCAGTACATGTCATTATTTATTTACAGCTTTGGCCGTGTATGACATATTTTCCCGTTAATGTCTTTATTTTAAGATGTTGCGTTTGTTTACATTTTCTCCAATGTTATTACAATGTTACAAACATGCCTGAATAATGGAGTCAATGTTGGCTAAACATCATAGCACTGTTAGTCATGGATTTATAAATATCATTCATAAATCAAATTATTTTCCAGGAACGTCTCACACACTTGTGCACATCTGCATATAGAGCACATATGCAATTTCTCTCTCTCTCTATCTCTCTCACGCACGCACACACACACACACACACACACACACACACACACACACACACACACACACACACACACACACACACACACACACACACACACACACACACACACACACACACACACACACACACACACACACACACACAATCTCTCTATCTCTTTCTTTCTCTCACACATACAGAATTAATCTGTCCTTACTCATTTTAATGGGACAGCCTCCATCAAATAGGCCAGGGGATTTATACCATTTCCAGAGCCCAATCAAACCCTTTGCTTGTCTGGTGGCAAACCATGGTACACAACACACACACACACACACACACACACACACACACACACACACACACACACACACACACACACACACACACACACAGAGACAATATTAATATTGACGTTCATATTGTTATTTTCCTTATCGTCCTATAAGGCAGGGCTAAATCATAAAAATGTCATCAGAACTATTATGCTGTGACAAATTGTGACATTTATGACTCGTACAATTCATTTCTACCACATTATTCCTCGGCAATGAGGCGCCTCCCCTCCCTCTACAGATAAACCCGACCAGAAGGGGAGGATTTGAGGCTAACTAGCAGGGAATCCATCTACCTTTTGACTCACGATAAGATTCTCATTTCTGAGGCACTGCACATGAGGTCACTAATCCCTGTAGATAAAACACTTTGATGTTGCATCCCTACAATGAAATGAAAGGAAACCAGAAAAAAAATCTAGTATTAACTTGGGATTACCGATTAGGAGATAGTTGCCATCCTCTGGGGAGCATGAAGCAAATTTCATGGCAAACCGCCCATTAGATTTTGAGACATTGTGTCGTAAATAAAATAAACATTTGGCCTAAGGGTGGCACTAGAGGAAAGGCCACAGGGTCCAAGCGAGATGTGCTCACCTCAACACATCTCTCTGTTTTTACTAACCGAAATCACTGTACTATGAGCGCCTAGGATCATAACAAGTAAGACGCGCGAACGCGGGAAGCGAACGCAATTTTTTTTAAAACACGTTTCCAACTAAAAGGTAAAAGGGTGATCACATAAAATGGTAGCATGCAACCACCTTAAAGGGATAGTTCACCCAAAAAAACTTTTTTTATTGATTAGTCACCCCGTGGAGACTTTAATTCATGGATATTCTTTTGTTTTTGTTGCATTCCTAAGCCATTAATTTGATGACCAACGGACCGGTTGGCAGTGGTTCCAGTAGGAGATACAAAGAAGACTCTTTGTGTCTCCTACCAGAACCGCTGCCGGTCATCAAATTATTGGCTTAGGACTGTGACAAAAAACTAAAAATATCCATGAAGGTGACTAATCGATAGGAAAAAATAAAGTTTCGGGGTGAACTATCCCTTTAAGAGTCACTAATGCAGTCACAGAGATCACCCTTCCCTGCTAGCTTTCCACCTGCAAACATGCCAGTTGTGTTTTGTTGGAGCAAGAATCAAACCCCTTCTACTCTCCACGGTGGTACTGTGGTACAAAGGTGCACAAAATAGACCATGGCAAACCAGCTAGTTAGTAGTTTCCGAGATAATTATGTTGTTTGGGACCGAAGTGGTGAATGGATGGACCAACCGACTGACCACCGTAGCCATCCTTAGAGCCCTGCTGCTGAAAATGTAATACAATGTTAATGAGCCAAAATTATACTGTAGGTAATTTTATATGCTCTTTAGAACTGAACTTAAGAACTGAGACTGTGAAGTAAATTTACGAGCTAGAGAAAACATGACAATATTTGTGACATGAGGTAACTGATATATGATGTTTGGCTCATATTGTTGATATATCACATGTGAAGTCATATGTCCCAGCTCTAATGCCCCACTGTGGGGGTCATGTAAGGCTGTGTCAGCTGGCTCTCATAAGATTAAAACCACTGTCTGTCTGTCTGTCTGTCTGGATGCCTAGCTTTGTCTGTCTGACTAGTAGCTCTTTGTCGAAATGTTTTGCTCTTATTTTCTTTGAGATTGGGTGTAAAAGTGGGTAAATGGTGCATTATATAGCGCCTTTATCCAAAGCGCTTTACGATGTGCATTACATTCAGCCTTTCACACAAGCATTAACACACTGATGGTGGAGGAAACCATGCCAGGCACCCCATCGGGAGCCGTTAGGGGTTCAGTGTCTTACTCAAGGACACTTCGACACTAACCCAGGGTTGACCCGGGGATCGAACCGGCCTTCCATATCCCAAACGGCCGCTCTATCTCCTGAGCCACTGCGTCTTTACAGGGGGATAGACAGGGAAGATAGCTTGGCGGAGAGATACACTTGCATACAGACAGACAGACAGACAGACGGGTAGACAATAGACACACCTGTAGTCCAGAGACACAGTCAGTCATACAGTACATAAAGAACATAAAGACGGGCAGAAGATGGACAGATACACTAACACAGGCAGATGGAGACTTTAGTAGACGAATTCACAAACACACACTGACAGACAGTGAGGCTGTTATACATACTGATAGAAATGGAGACAAATGTACAGGAATAGACTGAGGCTTGAGAGATAGACCAACAAATGAATGCACACATCCAGACAGAGAGACATTTAGACAAACAGAGAGACCCCTGCTTCACCCATGGCCTTTAATTCACTGATGCTCCGACGTCCGTTTTCGCTGCACATTAGAGACGCACAATCTTATCAGCTCATTATCATTGCTTACAATATTTCTCTTTTCTTTCTCTCCTACTACTGCCCCCCCCTCCCCCCTCCTCCTCCTCCTCTAGCTGGTGGGAGGTCAGTTTGACCTGGAGATGAACTTCATCATCCAGGAAGAGGAGAGCATCGTGTGCATGGTGGAGCTTCTGGACCAGTGTGAGCCCACCTGCCAGGCAGAGGTGTGGAGCATCTTCACCGCCATCCTGAAGAAGAGCGTCCGCAACCTGCAGGCCTGCACACACGTGGGCCTCATCCGGCTGGTGCTACAGCGCATAGCCACCACCAACAGTATGATCGCAGGTGAGACGAGGGAGGTATACTGTGTGTACTACTGTACAATTGCTTTTGAACTGCAGGGGACAAAAGTACAGTATGTGGTCCAGCACATACCACCTACCACCGACGGTATGATCGCAGGTGAGCTGGGTAGTGAACATTGTGGTGATGACGGCCATTCGACCCCTCGATGTCATCATAGGCGAAAATTCTGAAAAAAAATCTCAAAAATAGTGAAAATGGCACATCTGCAAACCCACAGCGCATCACAATGCTACACGTTGTGAGCTTGTAGATCTGCTATTTTATATATATACATCCATCCATCCATCCATCTTCAATTGCTTATTCGGAGTGCAACAGTTCCAGCAGAGAGCTCCAGCCTTGCCTCTCCTGAGCAACATTAGACACTTCCTCCTGGGGTATCCCGAGGCGTTCCCAGGCCAGTGTGGCGATGTAATCCCCCATCTGGTTCTCGGGCTGCCCCGGGGTCTCTTCCCAGTGGGACGTGCAACGAGGACCTCCCTAGTAGGGAGACGCTCGGGAGGCATCCGTATTAGATGCCCGAACCACCTAAGCTGGCTCCTTTCCAAGCAAAGGAGCTATATAAAAACGTGGTTCTTGATTATTTGATAGAAAAAGTAGGCAGAAACATTTGCTCCAGTGCATTAGCCACTACTGACAATATGATAGCAGGTAACCAGGATGGAAGCTTATGGAGTTGGTTTTGTCCTCTCCATTGCATAATTCATATGGTTTTATTGTTTGTGTCTGGAAGTCAGGATTCTATGTCAGCATGTAGACATCTGTGCATGACCACAGATAGAAGCTTCATGTGGATATCCTTTTGTCTAATACCTGGAGCATACCTGAGTGCAGATTTAAGATGGGTTTGCAGCAAGTCATAACTCACAATACAGGTACATGCTCACAATAAATAAAACGGAGACAAGCGAGAGAGACAAGCAAGCCACAAAGGAAAGTGAAGGCATTGGACTCGAGGCACTTGTGTACAGTGGTGGAAAAAGTACTCAAATGTTTTACTTAAGTAAAATTACCAATACTGCAATATAGAAATACTCTGTTACAAGTAAAAGTCCAGAATTGAAAATTTACTTGAGTAAAAGTACAAAAGTATTGGCATCAAAATGTACTTAAAGTACCAAAAGTACAAGTACTAAAATAAGCCTATGTATAAAATAGGGCTAAAGTGGTTAATGTATGTTTCATAATATCATAATTTACATCTGAAAAGTAACTAGTAACTAAAGTTTTCAAATAATTGTAGTGGAGTAAAAGTACAATATTTGCCTCTGAGATGTAGTGAAGTAGAAGTAAAAAAAAACTGAAAATTGGAAATACTCCAGTAAAGTAAAAATACCTCAAGTAAATGTACTTAGTTACATTACACCACTGCGGTTGTGTATAATCAAAATGTTCTTTTGACCTCTCCTCTCCTCCCCTCCCCGCCTCATCTCAACTCTGTCTCAGTCTAATAAAACTAACACTTGAATCGCCCTCTCCTCCCGACTGCACCAACATTTCATGGCTCCAGTGTTCTTGCCGCTGCTTGGGGGTCAGGCTGAGATGTATTACAGTAGACTGAGTCACAGGGGAAAAAAAATCAGCCTCCATAGACTATTCTCCCTCACTGGAGTCTCATTCGACACTGTCGGGCCATCTACAAATTAGAGTGAATCTGAATTAATCCAACACTGTTCAGCTCAGTGAGCATTTCCCAGCCAGAATGGTTGCTGGTAAAAGTGGATGTTCAGTCAAGCTAGAATAATGCAGCCCAGCACGGACTGAGTGGTTGGAAATAATGTTTTAAGTCAATGTGCAGCACAGTACAATGCAGAAACCATCAGCGTTGAAGCATCTACAAGCCAGTACTGTAGCTACCCACAGTACTACTACTTCTCATAATAATGCCATTGACAAATATCTATAGCACCTATTTGGACATTTAACAAGACATACTGTAGAAACAAGGAATCGTGAGGATAGTTATTTTAGGCATTTTATAGAAAATGGAGAAATGTAAGGGGGATTCCCTGAGTATACAGCTGGAAGGAGCGTTTTGGTGAAAGGGGGGGGGGGGGGGTGTCTCACCTTCTGCCCGTAGTGTGGCATCCTGTCAGCCTGTGTGGTTTCATGTCAGGATCCCCGCACACACACACACACATACACACACACATATACACACACACACACACATATACACACACACACACACACACACACACACACACACACACACACACACACACACACACACACACACACACACACACTCTTATACATCACTCTTATACTTTTGTACTCATGTGTGCACTCGCATCTGTGTGTGTCTTTTGCAGACCTCCTGGTGGACATGTTGGGTGTGCTGGCGAGCTACAGCATTACTGTGAAGGAGCTGAAGCTGTTCTTCAGCAAACTGCAAGGAGAGAAAGGCCAGTGGGTGAGTCTGTTTATCTGGGAAGAGCATGAGGAATGTGCTCGCCACAACTTACAATCTTCACTCCCTGTTCTTTACCACTCAACCTTCCAATGACCTCTGCTCACAATAATAATAAAACAAACAAGTCACATTCAATGAGCAATGAAAAGTGTTGAAAATGACCATGCAGGCATTGTCAGGAAAATGCTGCCCTGTAAATCCACACCACAAATGCATTATACAGTATATTGAAGTGTTCCACTGTAATCTGTAATATCTGAAGTGGAGCCGTCTCAAAAATGTATCTTCTTTTTTTTAGCTTTTATGCCTTTATGGATAGGACAGTAGTCTGACAGGAAATGGGGAGAGAGATGGGGAGTGACATGCAGCAAAGACCGTTGGGATCAGGACTCGAACCTACGACGCGCTGTCAGGCTACATTGAGCCTACTGTAGGTGCCTGGACCGCTACTCCAGCGGTCCAGGCCTGTTCTCTTTTTTCTTAACATGTTTTCTAAAATAACTCATTAGACCTTTAGAGAATTCAAAGTAACCTTGCAACACATGACAGAACATACACACACATTCTAATACCCAAACAAATCAGCTTGAAAAACGTTGTGGCCATTTAATGTCATAATTTGCCAGTTCACTAAGCTGAGTTGGACTGTATTAAAACCTGAAACGGGTACAGTGCAGGTGCTGTTTTGGAATGTGAATGTGATTTCAGTGAAACTGGGGCAGCAACACTTAACAGAAGTATTTGCATACTGTCATCAGCACAACTTCAAATGAATAGACAATACACTTGACTACAGTACAGTACATGTGCCACATTTGACATCAGGCAGTGTATCTGGAGTAGAAGAGGGCAAAGATTTGGAGTGGCAGTGTGTGGGAGACGGACTGTGTGTGTGTGTGTGTGTGTGTGTGTGTGTGTGTGTGTGTGTCTGAGAGAGATTTGAGTGCAAGAAACGACAGATTAGTGACTAGTCTATGCTGCAGTTGAACCACTGGCACAGAAAGCGAGAGAGTGAGACAGGGAGAGAGCATAGATCAATAGGCCTAATCAAGTTGTCAAGGAAATAGGCCAAACTGCTTTTGCACGTCTTCGTTTCAGCAGCCCCCCCCTAAGCTGACTACTACAGTACCACCTCTCCTCTGTGAAATAGTACCTCAGGAGAGAGAGAGAGTGAATGGCGGAGCACTCTCCCTCTTATGTCTTTTCCAAAGTGTACATTTGCTCGTTCTCTATCTCTCCCCCTCTCTCTACTATATACAGTAGTATGTGCGGACCTGTGTTATATATATTACCTTTAATCGACATATATAATCTAAAATGGTTATATATTGAAACATGACATATTTCTTTTCCGTTTGGTCTTTTTACATTAGACTTCAAAATTAGACCTGTGTGAATAATTAATGGGGATTTTTTTTGTGTGACTTACTTAGATGAAAGTCCTGTGTTAGTTCAGTCTGTTTTGAGTGGAGTATTTTTGGAGATGCTTCAGTAGCGTCACTTAAAGTAGATGAGGAGACTGATGTCTGAGGCTGTCTCTGGAATAAATCCCTCTGGAGGTTGACCTCTGATAAGAGGGAGGTAAATTTAGAACAATCAGTAAATATTTAATAACATATTTAATATTCTACTGATGTCTCTGCTCTGCTCTGTGTGTTTGTAGCTGCACACACGATGCTGCATATTGTACTTGGGATGCTGGTCTATTTGTATACTTGCATGCATGTATTAAATATGTAACTGTGTTAGAGATACACTATCTGTGCTAGCAGGCATATAGTGCATTGACGTTGACATGTGGGTGTAAGTCTGTGTGTGTGAGTAACCTCGGATCCCAGGCTTGCTTTCTAAGAAAGGAAGACTGGGTAACGCTGAAGTGAAAAGTGCCGCTGACAGCATGGGCAGGGGCCGTTCCATAGCGGGGGAGGGGCTCACCCAGGTCCGCACATCAATTGTCCACATTAACTCATTCACTGCCAAGGACTACTTTTACGACTTTTTTTGTTTTCAGTGGTTTTCCACGGGATGGCACTGTTTTCTGACACACGAGTGACCATTTTCATCCTCAAGTCACACAGATCCAGGAGATCACGATCAAAAGATCTCCACCACCATTAACTTCCTGCTTAGCGTATTTAGGAAAACGGCTGTATCTTTTTTCTCTCTACATTTTTGACGAGACATGCTATATTCAACGGCCTGTAACAAGCAAACGGGGGGTCGCGATGACTTTTTTTTTCCCCTCGCGGAAGCACAGTGAAACCCTCCGTGTTTAGCAACTGTCGGAGGATCGATCATACTGGATATACATATCCTGTGACTAGTTGAAAAGGTAAGGAAAACCAAAAATCGCTGGCAGTGGGTGATTTATTTATTTATATCTGGCAGTGAAAGAGTAAAACTATTACTCGGAGGAACAAACATGGCAACTGCAGCAAGTAATGTTACATCAACAAAAGCATGTGTTGTTTGTTTATATTGTACAGTGCACATACCTCAGGCAATGTTTTACGACATTTCTCTTCCAATTTTTCTGAAAAACAGAGACAGACTCTGGTCCTGTCACCACTCACTCGCAGAGGACGTGGCTAAACTGTGATTGAGTTGCTTGCTCATTCCATCCACTGTTTCAAATGAGAGTTTTCCCAGCGAGATTGGAGGGCTGACCACGCAAGACTAGTGTGTGTGTGTGTGTGGCATACAGTACACATTAATACACCATGCACATTTCTGATTTCTAAACATTTCCGTGTGTGTGTGTGTGTGTGTGTGTGTGTGTGCATGTGTCTTGCATCCCAGCCTCCTCATGCAGTGAAGCTGCTCTCTGTGCTGAAGAGCATGGCACACAGAAACGGGCCGGACGCCTTCTTCAGTTTCCCAGGGAAGAGTGCTGCGGTGAGTACACAATGCAACACGTTATCAGTACAACTACCACACACGCATCACACACACACACACACACACACCATAAAACAACATTACCAACTGTAAGCTTGATTGATTGATTGATTGATTTATCCTGTAGCCTGATTTCCTGAGTTTTGCAGGCAACTAGTCTGGTGAAGCTATATTTTAAACTATATTAGGGTGCACTATGTTATACAACACATAGTCTTAGGTACTATCCCAAACTACCACTACCCCCAAAATTAATAATTACAAAAAAGGGGAAAAAGTATTAATCAGACTACTATGAATAAATAAAAAAATCATTATTATTCTTCATTTCATTTTAAGAGAGTGGCTATAGCTATAACTAGCTTAGCCACGACACTTCCCTAAGCTGCTGTCAAGCGTACCGTCTTCTCTAGCCAGTCCATTCACTGACCCATGAGATTTTTCTATGAAAGAAGAATGCCTAAGTCCCCTGGGAATCATTTTTTGAAGGATCCACACTCCTGAAATAGAATACAGCACTCTCCATCTGTAATAGTCTGTCTTGTGGATTTAAAACATGGAGCGCTTGACTTTTTAAGCTTATATTAAGACGTTGAAGAGTGACATTTAACGAGGTAGGTAATTTGGCAGTCAGTGCCTGACCGATATGGGATTTCTGCACCAATTTTGCAAAGTCTTATTGCTGGAATGTGAGAACTGCTTTTCATTCTCCATTTCAGTCCTTTGCAATATCAGTGGCTGTGTATAAAATGTTATACATTATCCGCAAAGATGTGTACATGAAGATTTGTGTGTGTGTGTGTGTGTGTGTGGGGGGGGGGGGGAAGAGAGCCTTCTTGCAATTATTTATATATATGCATGCATGTACACTACATATTTGTGTATCTATTTGCTCCCTGTGTGTGTGTGTGTGTGTGTGTGTGTGCGAGCAAGTGCAAGTGTGCATTATTTATGTGTGCATTTGTAGTAGAGTATGTAGCTCCCAATCTCTGTGTATAACCCCTCATTGCCATGGCGATGGTGCTTTGATGGTGTGTAGGAGGCTGCCCTGCTGGCACGAGGTCTGACTTGGCTTATCTGGAGTGCACGGGTGTGTCAGTAATCAGTATGTTTGTGCCTGCAGGTGCATGCACTGTACCCGTATGTGCTTCAGTTTGTGAGCGTATATGCTTCAGTTTGTGAGTGTATTTTGTCTGTGTTTTTTACTTTTTCATTCATGTTTTGTGTGTTTATGTGTGTTGTGTTAGTGTGTATATATATTTGTGTGTATGTGGTGTCAGTAAGTACCATCGTAATATTGGGGTTGGAGAGCAGCACAATACAATGCACACGCCTTCCTTGTCCTGAGCTGCCTGACTAATGAGGCAGGAAGGCCTGGGAGCGCGCACACACACACACACACACACACACACGGCAAGACACACACAAAAAAACACAAACCATTTCTCAAGGGGTTTCATTTAGTTCCTCAAGTCAGCTTTTTGGAATTACACTGTAATGTCTAAACAAGTGAACTTCACTTTTAAGAGTGTTGACCTACTATCCTACAGTGTTTCACTCGACTTGCAAATGCAGTCATTTAGAGAGACTTTGCTCACATACTGTGAAATAGCTAAACAATTTTATGCCCGTTGTTCTCCAAACAATTTGTGAGCCCATTTTGATGGGCCGCTGCCCCAGCCTTTGAATAATACAACGTTAGACTCATTCAGAAGACATCATGATGTGAAGTTTACACAGTAGGCTAAGAATCATACATAACTAGAAAGGTGCGCTTAGTGGAACACACCTTCACCAGTGCCGGGCTATGTGTATAACCATCAGTATAACTGTGTGGTCCCCTTTAGGCCATTGCTCTGCCCCCTATAGCCAAGTGGCCATACCAGAGCGGCTTTACCTTCCACACCTGGCTGCGAATGGACCCCATCAACAACATCAACGTCGACAAGGACAAACCTTACCTTTACTGGTAAGTCACAGTACTCCGGCATCTTATTGATAAACCCACCTGTTTGTAGTATTTCTGCTAAATGTTATATTGCTGTGAACTGTAATGTGTTCATTAACGTATATCTCAGTGTTCTTATGGAGATGGGATACAAACTAAATGTTCTGAATTTGAATTAAAATAAATACTGAGTCTACTGAGTCTGACACTCTCAAACACTGTAATATTAAATACTATGGAATGCTTTGTAATACATGCAGTTTAGATATATTTGTAGTTAATTGTTGAGTTCTACTGTACTTTGACCTCATTTGAACCTTAGCCTTTTTTTATAATTAGTATTTCTTTCCATGAATCCTCTGTGGATCAAAAAAGCTGAAATGGCAAATTTTAGGCTTGACTTCAGGTACCAATGCATAACTTAAACTCCTGTATGAATAAAACATGGAGAGGGAAGCTGCGTGAAAGCCAGCGGTATGCAGCTGCATTAAAACAAGATTTCGAGACTGTGTGTGAGATCGTGCACACTTGCATGTACATGTGTCCCTCCATGCTACAATCTCAAAGCTGAGAATTTTCCTGCTCCCAAAAACACACTCTCTCAGGGGCGAGTAAATCAAGGCCCTCCACTTGTCCTATTTTCAGGCGATAATTAATTCCTGTCAAAGAAAAAAAAACAAATGTACTTCATGCAACAGAGGGGGTGTTTGGGGCGTCTATAAAAATGATAACCAAGATGTACAGCTAGCCTCTGCTACTAGACAACATCTGTAATACAACCTCTCCTCTCTCTCAGCCCTGGTGCCCTTTAAAAAACGAAAAGGAGATTAGTCCCCTAAATCACATCTAGGGTCCCCACAAGGGGCCCGCTTTCTCACTGGGACACAGGACCAGGGAATTCATGCTGAAGCAGAGAAATGGAGTTGTTTTGCTGCCTTATCTCCGTCTCAAACCTGTATTTAAATGTTAGTGAGATTTATTGGACCTCTACCCTGCCTTGTCCTTGAGTGTTGGGGAGCGCTTCAGTGAGCAGTCTGACTCAGAAAACAAATTGTGTGTGTGCTGGCATGCATGCATGCGTGTCCATACCAGTGGTGGAAAGTAACTTAGTACATTTACTCAAGTACTGTACTTAAGTACAATTTTGAGGTACTTTTACTTTACTGGAGTATTTCCAGTTTGCAGTACTTTTACTTCTACTCCATTACATCTCAGAGGCAAATATTGTACTTTTACTCCACTACAATTATTTTAAGATTTTTGTTACTAGTTACTTTGCAGATATAAATGATTACATTATAAAACCTACACTAACCACTTTAGCCCTATTTTATACATAGGCTATTTGAAAATAGCCGATCTATATGCTCACAACGCGTCGCATCGCGATGCGTTGTGAGCTTGTAGATCTGCTATTTTCAAACATTTTAGTACTTTTACTTTTGGTACTTTAAGTACATTTTGAAACCAATACTTGTGTATAATTCCGGACTTTTACTTGTAACAGAGTACTTCTACATTGCAGTATTGATACTTTTACTTAAGTAAAATATTTGAGTACTTTTTACACCACTGTGCGTGTCTATACTGAGCTGAAAAGCAGAACATTTCTGTGGGGTAACAACATTTAAATCTAATTATGTGTTAATGTATTTGTGTGCTGACGTGTGTGTGTCTGTGTGTGCGTGCGTGCGTGCGTGTGTGTGCGTGAATGCTTTTTTGTTGTTGTGGTTTTTCTCCCTTTCTTTTCAGCTTCCGTACCAGCAAAGGCCTGGGTTACTCTGCACACTTTGTGGGCGGCTGTTTGATTGTGACCTCATTAAAGTCTAAGGGGAAAGGATTCCAGCACTGTGTGAAGTATGACTTCAAACCACAGAAGGTAGGAAGGAACGGAGGAAGGAAGGATGAGCCGAATAGAAATAAACACAGGAACAGCAAATACAGGATGTGTCGCTGTAAACATGGTAACAAATATCACACTGCATACTGGCTGGATTCGCTCGCACGCTCACACACGCACAGTGATGGATACAAAATTACAGTAAACAAAATTACAGTCAAAATTAATGATCCATTGCCTCCAGCCAATATGAAACTCCTGCCCTGGGGTCCTCTATGCTTAAATTGGGTTTATTTTTATATTCTTTCATGTCCAGAGGTAACAGATTTAACCTATTTCAGCAGGCTAGCTGTAATAACTAGAATAACCTATTTCACTGGCTGCTCTCCATCGGGTAGGAAGGCTAGAAGCCCATGTAGGTGGGCTTGTAGCCTGAGGGGATCTCGGGGAGTCGGTCATGTCCTGCATGGAAACAAATCTAATTAAATACGGTGGAACATTTTCACAGTGCTTTTATCCATGTCGTCTTGTGTGCGATACTAGTGATATATTTCAGCAATAATACCTAAGATGAGGTCTTGTTTACTGTGATAACAAGTTACTGTACAATGGTGTTGAACCAGTGAACTTGCCAACACTGGTGTTGGCAAGTTTGAGAGATTAAATTGTGTAATGCTGGCTGCACCCCAAGTAGCCATGATCACAGTGTGATTTATTAATGATCAGCATTCACTGCACAGTAAAATCCTCAGTGTTAATTAACCATTTGTAACTCCGAGTGTACAAATGTAACCAAATAGACCCGTACGGGTCCATTTTGTCACATCTGTAGACTGAGTTAAATGAACACAGGATTTCACTGTGTGGAATGGATGTTAAATCAGTCATGAATTAATATGCTCTGTTGATTCATTGGTCATCACCGTGTGATTCCAGTGGTACATGGTGACCATCGTTCACGTCTACAATCGCTGGAAGAACAGCGAGATTAGTTGCTACGTCAACGGAGAGCTGGCCTCCTACGGCGAGATCACCTGGTTCGTCAACACAAGCGATGTGAGTGCCCAACAACAACTTCCAACGCAGCACGATGTCCAACGTTTTATAAAGAGATAAAAGTCAGTCATGGCCCTACAGTTCTTGTTTACAGGCTCTATAATACAGTGCTTTAATAAATCCCACAGAGTGTAGTTCTGATCCCATGACCTCCCGCTGTCAAAGTACTGGAGGCGTGGGTTTTATATTCTACCGTTTCTCCGTGTTATATCAATTTCAGAAACAGAATACTATCAGAGCACTTTGTGCTGAAAAAGTGAGAAGCTAGCCACCTTTGCACGCCCTCCTCTCTCTGAGCTACATCTAATCTTTTCCTGTCTGACAGGGGGTTTCATGGGTGAGACCACACACTGTGTGTGACTGTTAGCAAGGACAGCACAGGGGGGAAATGACTACCACACATGACCCCCCCCCACACACACACACACACACACACACACACACACTCAATACGTGTAAATGTGTAGTCTGCCTCTGTGGCACAGAGATACACATACAGTAGATCCATCTCTCAAACACGCACACGCACACGCACACACACACACACACACACAGAGACCCCTCTGTTTCTCACTCACACTTGGCCTGATGAACTCTGTCATATCTTCAGTATTGCTTTTTGGAGAAAAGTACAGAGTCTTAGATCATCTTCTGGGGAGTGAATCTCTTCTCCGCAGTGAAGTCTAATCCTCTTGTCTCTCCATGCTGGAGAGATGATATTGGGGAGCTGAGCAAGACACAGCCCTGTGGCTGACCCTGAGGAGAGGCAGAGCAGACAGTCACCACGAGAGGAGGTAGACAGGAGAACATGAGAGAGGAGTGTTGTGAATTGCAGTTTTTTAACACATCATTGCTACACTTTCGTTCTTTCTTCCTATCCCTCCTTCCTTCTTCCTGCCTTTCCCTCTCTTCCATTCTTTTCGCTTTCCATCTTCTGTCATTTTCTCCCATGTTTCTCCTGTGACTCCCTTTTTCCTCTTCCCTTCCTTCCTTCCTTCTGTCTTTATTTACGTCTTCACCCCATCTTGCCTTCCCCTTACTCTGTCCCTCCCTTTCCCCCCTTTCCTCCTTCCATCTTTACTTCCTTCATCCTTTCTCCTTTTCTTCCTTTTTCTGTCCCTTGTTTCCTATATTCCTCTCTCCCTCCATCCAGACCTTCGACAAGTGTTTCCTGGGTTCGTCGGAGACGGCCGATGCCAACCGTGTGTTCTGTGGTCAGATGGGGGCAGTCTACCTGTTTTCAGAAGCTCTAAGTGCTGCTCAGATCCTGGCCATATACCAGCTGGGTCCAGGGTACAAGGTGAGGGGAACCCCACACCATCTACTCTCTAGTGATTATCAACAACAAAAAAACAAACTAAAAACACTTACCTGTACACTGGTTCTTTAGTTGAAGTTGCATTGGTCAGTGTTATGGTACTAAGATTCAATTCTCTCTCTCTCTCTCTAATACCGGTACTCAAATTATTGTTGATGATGTTATTATTGTTTATTCCGCCAATGAACTAAGGTTAGGCTTATTAATACATGTGTATGTACATGTATCAAAATTGTATCGTGCACAGCAATGAAGTACACACATTAGCCAGACAAAAAGTGTTAACGAATCCACTATCTGAGCTCCATAGACACAAGCTGACTATGTTAATATGTACAGTACATTCTAAGATAAGGAGGCTCACACTGCATCATGGAAGGACATGGTTATAGAGAGTCCAGCTGCCCAATGTAATGTGACCCTGAGTGGAGACTCAGTGTTTGGTTCAGCCCTGACGTGACCTTTGTCCGTCATTCTTTCCCCAGGCTTTTTTCTATGTGAGGACATCACTGGGTAGACCAGGGGCTCTCAAACATTTCAGGCCGCGACCCCTCAAAAAAATCATATTTTAACTGGGGACCCCCCACCCTGACAAGCTCTTGTAATTGTAGGAGTTGAGGCATTACATTTAGTTTGACCCGGTTCCACAGATAAATATTGTGAATAATGCGTTGTGAGCATGTAGAGGAGCCTTTTGTTTTTTTGGCTAGAGCTAATAATTGACAATTTGGCCAATGTTTGACTGTTTTGCATAGTTAGTTGATTGTTTTTGATGCTGCAATGGTGGTGTTTATTATTACTATTCTTTTTATAAAGGTTTAAAAAGTTCTTAAATTGTCACGATACCCTGTATACAGTTATACTGTGTGTTGGTTTGTTTACTGTTGAGTGAGAAAACAATGTCAAATCATCTGGGGGGTACCCCCAAAATCATTTTGTTATCCCCCTGGGGGTCCCGATCCACAGTTTTAGAACCAGTGGTGAAGACCGTGATATGACTATTGAACTAGAAATGGAAACGCAGTAGACAGTGGTTGCAAATTGATAATTTTGACTGTCTTGTCTGTCTGTCATCTGTCAGGGTACATTCAAGTACAAGGTGGAGAGTGACCTGTTGTTCGCGGAGCACCACAAGACACTGCTGTACGACGGCAAGCTGTCCTCCAGCATCGCCTTCACCTACAACCCCCGCGCCACAGACGCCCAGCTCTGCCTTGAGTCCTCCCCCAAGGACAACACCTCCATCTTCGTCCACTCCCCCCACGCCCTCATGCTGCAGGTTGGTAGTAAATTACTAAGTGTTACATTACAGAGAGTAGTACAGATGTAACCAAATGGAACCGTGTACATTTGTACACTCTCAGAGTTACATTTGTATGCTCTCTCGTTACAAATGGATAAATGAATAAAAATAATTGGTGACAGATAACATGCATGGAGGAAACTATCATGTATGGTAATAAAGATACAGTAAAAAGATACACTGACAACACCTTGGTGCCTAAACATATATTTTTTTGTCTGCCACCATCATCATGCAGTTAAAAATGTGATCCTTTAGTGTGCCAGAGCCATCATTTTGTTTATATCTAATGTTTTGCTTGTTTTGCACGGCTGTTAGCCTGGAGAGCTTTGTTGTGACTACACTTCTGCTCAGAATAAGATACACAGACCATTCAGAGTTTGTTGTCCGACCACAGTGGTCAGCCATGTAGAAATGCAGAAGGTGACCAGTGACTTGAGGCCAGTGGTACTCTGCTGTCTTAACAGCAGCTGCCACTAACATCATGGTTCCCAGTTCCCAGCTCTTCCTCCATCCTCCTTACAATTTAGTTTTCCAGATGTTCCCATCTCGCTCTCTTTTCCGACCCTCAAGAATAATGAATGTCCCCCAAAAGGCTTCTTCTCCTTTTAACAGCCTCATTAAGGCAGCGGTGTAAATGAGCTAAGCGAGGCAGACGACTGCACCTGTTAACAGCTGCTCAGGAACACCACCTTGTTGCTCAAATAATTTAATTAGCCTTGTGTGGGGACCGCTAGATGGAAATGTCTCAGTTTTAGTATGGGAGCTAGGGTTATGTACTAAAGTGTATTTTGAGTTTTTCTGTGACAAAGTGGTGAACTTTGTTAATATGATTTGCATGGAGAATTAAAGGGATATTTCACTTTCCAAAAATGTATGGGTCATTTTATCGTCTACTCAGACAGTTTTTAAGTTGCTTGATATTCATTTTATCAGACACGCCCCCTTCCTATACAAACCCATTATAACTTCAAACTCCATTTTTAACATGTTAGATTCATCGTTACAACTCTCAGTTTTACAAGGTTTACAATCGGATATATTTTGGAACTTTTGCAAGGAGTGGGCAGTCTGGGCACTCTTGTTTCGTCTCATTCCAAGCATTGTGTCTGAAATGGACTTAAGACAGTGATGGTTTCCACAGTTATGCAGTTATGTGTTTTGATTAGTTTAATGTCAAAGAGATGTAGTAGTGTTTTGTAGAATGCTTGGTTGGTTCTCTCAGACTCTCCCTGGCTGAGTCCTCCTAACTCAATCTCCCTGTCTTAACTTAATTGCCAAGGTGCTTCTGGGAGAAGGTAATGGATGATTAAATGCACATTTAGAGATCATTTATCCAGACGCACACGCGCACGCACGGGAAAAAAGGGAGACGCGACAATAGAGCAGAGAGGTGACACGCAGTAAAGTCCTTAGTGTTATAACTCCAAAGACTCTTAACCACTTAAACCCCATATGGGTAACTGGAGTGCCTCAGGGCTCAATACTAGTGTCTTTTCCATTTTCTGTTAAATTATAAGCTTTCGCTGAAAATAGCAGATCGACAAGCTCACGTGAGCTTGTCGATCGTCTATTTTCAGCTTTCCCCACAAATACAGATGCTGGGATTTAAGTGGCTAAGAGTTAAATTAACACACAGGATTTTACTGTGCAGGGAGAGAGAGGGAGAGAGATACTAGCAGGGTGTGTGTGAGGCAGAGAGCTGACATTTTATTCAATTACCGATTTTTCTCTCCTCTCAACCACTAACTGAATTCCCTCTCATGCCCCTCTTATCTCAGTAGCAGAGAATCCATCATTGCCTTTGTGTTGGAGGCATGCTTGTGTTGCTTGTGCATGCGTGTGCGTGCGCATTAAATATGCACATGCACATTAAATATGATTGTGTCTTTTCCTTATGCATGTTGAAATGTGTGTGTGTGTGTGTGTGTGTGTGTGTGTGTGTGTGTGTGTGTCTGCAGGATGTGAAGGCAGTAGTAACACATTCAGTCCAGAGTGGGATCCACTCAATCGGAGGGGTGCAGGTTCTCTTCCCTCTGTTTGCACAGCTGGACTACTGCCAGCCCTCCAGCCATGAGCTGGACACCTCTGTCTGGTAGGACACACACACACACACACACACACACACACACACACACACACACACACACACACACACACACACACACACACACACACACACACACACACACAGTTCACCATTGCACAGTTAATAAGTCATAGACGTTTGTAAAACAAACTCTTCTGGAGGGACTGTTTTCAGCTCGAGTTTTCAAATCAATCCGGGTTTTAAAATGCATTAAGCAGTGTTTCCCCTAGGATAAAGTTATAGCAGTGGTGGTAAATCTATCTAAATAATCTCTCCATTCAGAATAAGAAGTCAAGTGTCTTTGAGATTGACATGTGTCTCGGAGTCACGGTGGCCCTGTTGACCACCTCAAGGCAAAACACTATGGGCAATGCTGAGTCTTATGGAAGATCATTATAAGATGGTCCTTCCAAATGTTTATTTCACATATCTTGCACATTCCAATCAAATTATTGTTTTGAACGTTAAACTTAATTTATACTCCATCAGTGTTGCTTGCTTGACAAAAAGAGCAAATCTACAAGGTGTCTATGCGTTGCATTGCGTCACAATGATAGCTTGTAGGTCTGTTTTTGTTTCGGGCACAGTCTATGGAGTGATGTGTCAGGATTTATTTCTTTTGTCTTCTGCAAATAATCCTAATCAGCGTTGGTTTGCTTGAATGTTGATCTACCTGGGGCTTGTTTTAACTTGATTTAAAATGCTGAGATGATCAGGTAATCTCAAAGTTGAAAGTAGGCGTTTTGTAGGCTACCGCAAATAGATGGACCCCATACTGTACCTATTGAGAGAGAGATTACGACACTCCTGTATAGACTTCTGTTGTAAACGGAGAATATTAACATAATATTCAAACATTTATTGCCAAAACCAACTTACATTTGATTTGGAATGTGTTTGTGTGTTCAGAGGTAACAAGAACAGAAGAATGCATAAGTAACGTGATGGCCGCTCTGTGCTTTTACTCCATACTGGTAGCACATATTATTATAACTTTAGTTAATAAATTCATCATTAACAAAATGGATGATAATGATAATTTAATGCATAAAGGGGAAACACTGCTATGCAACACTAAATGTTTATGTTATGAAAAATAACTGTGCAGAGAAGTGTCTCAAGCACTGCAAGTTGATATCCATGCTGTGCTGACATGAATGAAATCCAATGGCTTCCTCGGAATTCAAACAAACCACGGTATGCGTTGGAAAATGGTGGGCAGTAATGTCAAGTATGTCAAGTGAGTCATAATCGAAGAGCTACTGTAAACATGCCAGACCACCTTCAAGTTTTATGTAGCCTTAAATTAATCCTCATTAGTGTCAAGTTAGAAGGGTAATATATCAAAATTGGAGGATTGGCTCATGAAGCCGATGCATCCACTATTAATCTTACTCAATACTTTTGTAATTTATTATAATCACATTACTTTTAGACTGCAACAGAGTTGTCAGCTGTCAGCTGCACATGAGGCTGTTGCAGAATAAGACGGACTGCTCTGAACATCTGTATCTCTGTATTGCTTGATGTGCTAGTACTGGCATTCACCAACCCACCAGACGTCCTTGTGTGGAGTCTGTGGACTGTAATGTGCCTTGGCAGCACAATGTTGACAATGGATCATCACTCGGTCACGTGGCACATTTGACTCATCTGACCTGAGCGACGATGTTAACACATTGAATGCCAAAAACGGTCCGGACCGTTTTTGAGGGTCCAAACGAGAAGTGCCGAAAACGGTCCGGACCGTTTTTGACCCAATTCTATTTTTATACATGTGGGCCACGTGGGGCGCTAAAACGAAACTTTGACATCACCCAAGCAGTTTCTGAGAAGAAGAGGCTGGATGAGGCTCCATGTCAAAAATCCTTCCGGTCGGCGTTTTCAATGTTATCTCCTTGATTAAAAGCTTAATATCTCCATTTCTTTTTAATGTGGTGGAAACGAGCCGTTTTCGATCGGCGATCACGCTGCAATGGAGGGTCGCGTTGGAAATATTATTGTTCCAGGCGTTAGTCGGGACCCTCCGCCGTCTCGCACGCACGCTTTGTTTACAT
The DNA here is from genome assembly GCF_963280865.1 of Gymnoscopelus braueri. NCBI lineage: Eukaryota > Metazoa > Chordata > Actinopteri > Myctophiformes > Myctophidae > Gymnoscopelus > Gymnoscopelus braueri. Next base: position 40,983,094 of record NC_137604.1, read on the forward strand.
GCATTTCCGCGTCGGGGCTTCTCACAGCACGAAATGTATAACGCAAGTGGATGGAAGAAATGCTGGCACTCAACGTATAATATTTTAATAAACCTCTGGCACCCAATGTGTTAAGGAATTATGAAAACCAAGATTTTGTTTTAATCTGACAAACCTCCCCCAAAAACGCCAAACCCAAAAGATAAACAAAATGTCACCTAAAAATGTTTTTTCACTCCATACGAGTTTGAGCAGCATCCAGGCTGATGACACAGTGTAATGTTGTGACAGTGAGGTGGTGACAGGACAGCCTCATTCAGTCACGCTGCCTGGCTGTTATGTCTCATGAGTCAGCACTTCAGCCCCCTCAATGTCACTGCACCTCTCTCTCTGTCTGTCATTATGAGTCTTGTCTGATGCCCTCTTATCTGCCCGTCTGTCTGTCTGTCTCTTTCTTTATGTCTGCATCTCTCTCTCTCTCTCTCTCACTCTCTCACTCTCTCACTCTCTCACTCTCTCTCTCTCTGTCTCTCTATCAGCTGTACATTGTTGACCTTTGTGATGGAGTTGTTGAAGAACTCTGTTGCAATGCAAGAGCAGGTTCTGGCCTGCAAAGGCTTCTTGGTCATCGGCTACACTCTGGAGAAGGTAAGACTCACACATGCACGCGCGCACATACAGTACGTGCACTTGAAAAATTATGCACTCAAATTGGTTCAGCCACAGAATACGAGAGTCATCTCAGATGACCTCCACACCTATTTACTAATGACTGCATTGTTCTCGAGGATAATGATACTGCCACACACACACACACACACACACACACACACACACACACACACACACACACACACACACACACACACACACACACACACACACACACACACAGACCCACACCCACACACCAAAACTCTTGCACACACACACACACACACACACACACACACACACACACACACACACACACACACACACACACACACACACACACACACACACACACAGGACAGCTGTGTTTAGAGGTCAGAGCTGAGCTGGTGCTTTTTAGACAGAAGAGATGCTGCTCTTCATCTTTCTCTCTGCATGTGTTATCTCTCCTCCTCTCTCTGTTCGTTTGTTCCATTTGTTTTTCTTTCTTTCTGTCTTTGTCTTGCCTCCTTTCCTTAAAAAATGATTCACTTTATTGTTTCCTCTGTCTGTCTGTCTGCCCACCTGTCTGCCTGCCTGCCCTACAGTCTTCCAAGGTCCATGTGACGAGGCCAGTGCTGGACAACATGCTGACCTTCGCCCGTTACCTTAGCAACCTGCAGAACGGTGTGATGCTGTTGAAACAGCTGTGTGACCACATACTGTTTAACCCTGCCATCTGGATCCATGCACCAGCCAAGGTAGACATCTCTCTCTCTCTCTGTCTGTCTCTCTCTTAGGGATGGGACCATTATTGTGGCCAAAATAATTGTGGTAGGCGATATTATCGCGATAATCAAAATGATCTTAAAACTCTTTAAATTCCACTTTTGTTAACCACTTGCATCCCAGCATCCATATTCTGGGGGGAACATTAGCCAAAAATAGCCGATCTACAAACACAATGCATCTCGTGACCTTGTAGATCTGCTATTTTTGGCGAAGGGATTTGGGGTAGATGTGGGGGAAAAGTACTTGGGTTCAGTGTACAGTATGACAAAGGACAATTTCTCTGAAAATTTCAATCCCTGCTATATGATTATTGTGAGCGTTTTATCGTGATTATGGATGAAAACGATTATTGTCCCATCCCTACATACAGTATGTTTGCACACGTGTGTTGGACACATTCATACAGGACATAGAGCTGTGCATATACAGCTTTGGGCAGCACACAGACACACACACACACACACACACACACACACGTTCACTCAGCCGCATCAGTAAGCATTTTGACCTGCCAATATTCGCACACACCCAGGATCCACCTGCTGTCTCCTCTCACCTCCTGTATGATGTCAATATCCATCATGCTGTGGTTTAGAGGCTGCAATACAAAGTCACACCTCCACCTGTGACGCCACACTGTTATTTAAATGAGAGATTATAGTCTACGGTAAGAGCCTTAGGGGGTTACAAGCACCCACTTATCACTGGCACAAAAAGATAGCACACAATTAAATTGGATTTTTGTTTAGCTCAAGCTGTGCGTGCGTGCGTGCGTGCGTGCGTGCGTGCGTGCATATAAATATACATTGGTACGGCTGTGCATCTTTGATTTTGGTGTGTGTTGTATCGTCCCAGGTCCAGCTGACCCTGTACACCTACCTGGCTACAGAATTCATCAGCACGGTGACCATCTACAACACCATCCGCAGGGTAGGGACGGTACTGCAGGTCATGCACACCCTCAAATACTACTACTGGGTCATCAACCCCCAGGACCGCAGTGGAGTAGTGCCTAAGGGCCTTGGTGAGCACACACACACTCTCACTCTCTCTCAGCCTCTTCCTTTACTCTCACCAGAACTATACCGATCATCACCAAGCTCTGATTCTTCCTGTTTCCATCCACTTAAACCCTCGATTCTTAGTAAAACAGACCTGAGTTGCAACTGTACTTGCACACAAATCTCTTTGGGAAGAATTGCCGATCTACAAGCCTTCAACGCGTCGTGTTGCGACACGTTGAAGGCTTCTAGATCACCTAATTTTGGCTATTGTTCCCCCCAGAATATGGACGCTGAGGTTGAAGCGGTTAACTGTTATCTGCTTCTTTCTACATTATATTCATTCTGGAACTACTGTAGATTCAGTAGTCCCTAACTATCTGACTCCCATAGATAAATGCTGCTCTTGGGCTATCAGCTCTGTTAAGTGTTTGGCCTGAATTTCAAAGGGATTATCGAGGTAAAAGGTTTGCTGGTAAATGTCTGTTTGAACTGCTTGTTAACGTGGCCTGTTTTTCTTCTTTTGAAACTAACTTTGATAGCTTAAAACCCCAGCAAACCCTTCTGCCTCATTAAGGCTGTTATGTTTAAGTACCAAAGAATCCTCTTTACCTAATGTTCCTGCCTCCTAATCCCCATTTGACTGATAAAGTCATTTGAAAACAAAAAAAAAACTTTGTTACTTTATATTTTAATTTATCATAAATATTTAACAGTTGTATTATAATTGTATCACTTGTCCTATAATCTTGTTTGTTAAATTGCTCATTATGTGCAGTTAGTTGGCCAATAGAGTGAGTGTGGTTGTGTTTGTGTAGATGGTCCGCGACCCCACCAGAAGGAGATCTTGTCTCTCCGAGCCTTCCTGCTACTGTTTGTCAAGCAGCTCATAATGAAGGTAAGCACCATTGCATGGTGTTGCATTGTCGATGGCTTGAGAGTCTGTTCTTTTCGACAAGCGACACCATCATACTGTGTGTGTGTGTGTGTGTGTGTGTGTGTGTGTGTGTGTGTGTGTGTGTGTGTGTGTGTGTGTGTGTGTGTGTGTGTGTGTGTGTGTGTGTGTGTGTGTGTGTGTGTGTGCGTGCGAAAGGTATATTTCATACCGAAAGCCCAGGATTATACCTTGGTGTGATGACTAATGTACTGATTTGAGTGTGTGTGTGTGTCATGACTTACCAGGATTATGGCGTGAAGGAAGATGAATTGCAGAGCATCCTCAACTATCTCCTCACGATGCATGAGGTAGGCATGACTGTATGCTTCTGATCATAAGTATACCACCAGCCACTAGATGGCACCGTAACCACAGCTGTTGTCTACTCCTGCACCTTCTGAAGTACAGTACGAGCATAAGAGCATAGCAGACCCTGTGCAAGGGGAAACGTTACTGTTCTGCTAAGTATTCCAAGTCTGCCAGTCAAATCACCAGCAGAAGCGGCCATGTTTGGACTGCAGCGATGCATAGCAGTATAATGAGGTCGTAAAATAATAAACCCTGCAGGAATAAATGCCGATTACAACATTCCTCACAAATTCCAATGTCATCTGAAGGCCCATGACTGTCTTCTTTTGTTTTTTTCTTCCCAGAAGTGTATTCATAGTTCATTCATTCAAATGCCTGTTACGCATTGCATTTTTATTAATGGTTGTGATGGGCTCACTTTGTTCGACTACAATCGCATGTGGGTCTGCACTCTGCACCAGCAATTATGAATACATATACTGTAAGAACACTTAGTTGTATGCGTACGTCTGTCTCTGTGAGGCTTTCCTTTAATGACATAGGCCCTGACCGCTTTAGTCAGACCACATTACTCAACTGACATCATGTACCAGAGATGGTGGTGACTATTTAACTCTATTCATATAACATGTTTTGGCCTAGTTGCCCGCTGTCATCGTTCGCCAGTACATCAGTTCTTTTGTACTTATGTCAGTCATATATCTTGATAATGTACTACACCCTTGCTACAAAGTCAGTTCCTTAGAGTATGAGTTTGTACTTGAAAAACAAGTTCCAGGTCACAGATGAAAATGTGACTCTTCTATATAAAGATAGTGGGCACAGAATATCAGTACAGAGTACAGCATTACAAAAAATAGTCAGTAAAAGAATGAATCTTAATAACTAGACTGATGCTGAAATCACCCAAAAGAAGAGTCTGCGTACGATACTGCGTACGAAAAAGAAAAACAAATTAAAAGCATTTATTTTTTCCCCTAAAACTTAAGTAATTTCAGAAGTAAAAAAAAAAAAATCTAATTTAGATTAAAACTTTCCAAAAGAACTCACATCACGTCGCTACTTTCTTTATTTGTTTTATGACAAATTTTGTAGGGCTTAAGTGGTTAATGAGTTTTAAGTCATGAGATGCTGTACTGTCGCTAAAACCATCACTGGAATCAGTTGTGTTGTGTAAGCAGCCAATTATCGCCAGCAAAGTGTGAACAGGAGAGAGCAATAGTCTCAGACTCGAGAGCATGATGGGTCTATTTATTCTTCACTGATGTCACAATGAAAAGTGACAGCCTTCAGTTCTGTCAGCTGAATGCATTTCTTATAATACTGTTGGAGAATACCAGCATAGCTCTGCTCTCCCACCGGAGGACAATCTCGTATAATAATGACAAATAATTTATTAGGGAATAGCATAATTAATCATTCAGAATAAATGATTTTAGTCTTTGATTCTGGTGATCTATCTAAAATAAATAAAATGTGAGGCTGACGTTCTCAAGCAAACGTTATGCTGTGCCTATTCCACATTCAGCGTAGGTTGATTTAAATTTATATTACAGCCAATGAGGGATTTTAGCAAGTATCTTTCATTATGTGTTTTTAAATGTAACTTCCCAACTAGCTCTGTGGTTTATACAATCCAACACCATACCATATGTACTGTAGCTTTTCAGCCTGAGATCTTCCGAACAATTGTACATTAGTACAATTGATGGGATTTATTTTCATGTCATTATACTCTCCTGCGCTGCTTTTTAAATACTCGACACTTTAGCGGTCTGTAATATAACACAATGCTTGGTTTTATTTGGTTTGGGAATATAGCGGTAATTTTTTCTTACTGTATTATTTCAGTGACCAAACAAAGTACCTACTAATTGCAAATGTTATGATCTCTCTCTCTCTCCATCCCTCTGTGTGTGTGTTTTGTCAGGACGACAACCTCATGGACGTGTTGCAGTTGTTGGTGGCTCTGATGTCAGAGCACCCTGGCTCCATGGTGCAGGCCTTTGACCAGCGAAATGGCATACGGTAACATACGCATGATAATACCTAATGATAAATGTGTGACGAACCTTATTTGTTTATAGCACATGTCATGCATAGAATATGATGAGAATAAAACTTTAGAAATGAACAATATAAGCATCATCAGCCATCAACCACATTTGAGATTACAATATACTGTAGGATTTGAAGCTAAGTAAACAAAAAAACGAATAAATAGTTAGGACGTTTTAAAATAAAAAAAATAGCATAACTGTCCATTAGATACAAACAGATATAGATATGAGATAGAGAAAACACAACATCGGCCATTTCATTGCCTCTCCTGTTCTATTGTATAAATCAAAGCAGTGTTACAATTTTAATTCATTTCTTTGTGTCGTGTCAGATAGATATTAAGTGTAATAATATTGTGTATATGGCACATCTAATATTACCATTGTCTTAATTTATAAAACACCTATTTTGTTATTCTTAGCTTTGAATTACCAAAGCAGATAATGTCACATTTCCACAGCTTTGGTTTTTGCTTATCCAGCATATTGTCCCTCAGTGTACCGCAGGGTTTGTGTTGGGATTTTAGCCCCCGTGTGTGTGTGTGTGTGTGTGCGTGTGTGTGTGTGTGAGTGTTGTGTTTTGTTGTGGGGTTAAAATGAAGCCAGATGACACAGTTGACCAATAAAGATGGTTTACTAGTTTCATTTGAAGCTTTCCCTCTGAACTATTGAAACCCTGCAGAGCTCTGATTTATCCCCCTAATTTAAGCTGCTCGCTGCTGTTGTTTTTCATGGTTATGGCTCAAGATAGAAAGTAAATGGTGGCTGTTGTGCTGGGCATATATTGAATGCTCATTTTATTGAAAGACTCATAGATCCTTTGAAAACAAAAGGTTTTTGTATCCCTGCTGGTCCAAGTAACAGTCATATAAATTAATTCCTTTTTGTTTAATGTTCGATTGGATACCGTCATAAATTATTTGACACGCAAAGAAACTTAGATCATGTGTTTATTAATAACACATACAGTAGCAACAACAGCTTCCAGACCCTTTTTGTGTTAATGTACATGTTTATGTAACACTTGTAAGCAAAATCCTGTTTTCCCACTTAGAAGTGGAATGCTTCTGTAAAAAATATAATTTAACTTTAATATTATGTTATGCTACTATGTCAATCATCTGTTATCTATGTTGGCCTACTGTATTTATATCACACCTACAATAATGTAACATTTTAACCAGCATACATACTAAGTACATCATTTCCATCTATGCTATGCTAGCCTAATTATTATTTTTTTTACTTTCCCCCCTCTGTTTTTACAGTGTGGTCTACAAGGTGCTGGCCTCCAAATCCGAGCCTATTCGAGTGCAGGCACTGAAAGTCCTGGGCTACTTTTTGAAGAACTTGCCACCAAAGTAAGTCCAGTCACCATCAGCAAATGCTCGTATATGTAGAGCAGATCTGACAGCTAAACGTATCGGTGATCCAGTGTTCAGTTCATTTCACTTGAAGACATGCAATTTAAAAAGGGGCGGAAAAAGAACATCAATCAGTCAAATACAGTAATGGCAAGTCAATGTTCTGATGAATAGCTCAGGTTAAAGCATTTTACTTTGAATGTGGTGACAATTTCGCCAACAATTTCGTACTTTGTGCTGCTCGTCTTCATTAAAGTTGTATATATTTCTTTGTAGTCTTTTTTCAAAGCCATGAAATTCTGCTTCCAAATAAATACAAATGGGTTAGATAGAGATAAATATAAATAATGATACAATGAACAATAATTCATGAAACAGTTCGTCTGTAAGAAAAAGAAAAAAGCATGGCGAGGTACCTAGGTCATACCAGCGATCCATTCAATCAAAATTTTAATAATCTACCACCAATCCCTGTGTACAGTATGTAACCTATTCTGCATAAACCCTGCATCAAAGGCCTAACTTGTGGTCTGGATGCCAGGTTGACCTAGAAGTTACTCAGTAGACTCTGCTAACTGGGGTATGTATCCCTGATGGCTCAACCTCTTAGTGTAATGTCCACATAATCATAAGAACCTGAGTTCAAATATAAACCTGTGTCACGTCACGAGTCATCCCCTCCTGTCTACCCTCTCCTTCCTGTCTCTCTCTGCTCTACTACCCAATAAAAATCTGAAGCAGATTCACTTTATTGCCAAGTGAGAGGTTCATACAAGGAACTATCTTTGGCATCTGGTGCCTTGACAACGCAATGAAAAGAATATTGAAGGATTTACGGAAGATTACCAACATGGTACATGAACATACAGTACAGGACAGGTCTCGCGTTAGTTTCATTCATAAAACGTAGAATTAACTTAACTTAAATTAAAATATAACAAAACAAGAGAAGTGCTTTAGGTTCACATCGATTTCATTCCAGACAATTCACCAAACTCGACAAAGGAGTTTGTTCTGAATTATGGACTGCCTTCCTGCCTTTAATTTGTGCTTAGTTCAGTATTGTCATCGCAAGAAAATTTAATTGAGGTGCTGAAGTGTTGTTTTATTTCCTCCGTGTCAGACGTTACAACACTCAGTCCCTCTCTGTGACTCATCATGTGAAGTCAATTAAGTCCAATATACTTTGTCATACAGCAAATTGCGAAATTAGCTGATCTGCAAGCTTGCTTGAGGATCAGCTAATTTCCCCAAAAAATATTTTTATAAAAAAAACAACTAAGCAAATGGAAAACATTATGCGCAAAATAGGGATGTCATGGTTAAATGGTTAAATATGGAATAGACTTTGAAGCCATTGAAGAATCTTTCCGCTCCTATAATGATTCTCATATAAACGTCAAAAATATTTTTTACAATAATAAAAACATATGCATTATTTCAATGGCAATGGTGCGGTAAAACTGTAGGTAGATCAATATTTAGCCTCTCTGACCTTCGACCTCTGATCCCTGGAACAGGAGGAAGTCTGAGGTCATGCTCAGTCACGGCCTTTTCTCGCTGCTCACCGAACGCCTGATGCTGCACTCCACCCACTTCACCATGACGACGTACAACGTGCTCTTTGAGGTCAGTCCCCCGATGGTACAATATAGAACAATAGGCAGCACTGTTATGATAATGTCCTTTGTATGGAAATAAGTGTAGTCGTGACGGTACTTGTATGTGTGCGTTGCATGTGTTGTCTTTATTTTCAGAGCGGAAAATGTGGATATTTGTGACTAGCCTGATCCCGGTACTGCTTAGTTTGCCAACATTTTTTTTATGGAATAGAGATAATATAGTGTTGATCATGTAGACAATTTGTGTTTTAAAAACACAAATTGACACAAATAGACTTGAATATACACACACACACACACACACACACACACACACACACACACACACACACACACACACACACACACTGTATTCTACTTTTGTTGTTCTTACATTTTCTTCTTGTTGATACAATGTTGAAAGAATTTCACTCTTGTGATAAAAATACTGAATCTACCTTTAGTTCTATCCTGTGTGAAAGACTTTATTCATATACAGTTATAATGATCATGAATGAATGTGGTTGTAAAGAACTGTATTATAATTATATTTCAAATGTCATATATTCTATTGCTACCTCCACCTTTATTTGAAACCAAAACACATAGCAGTCATTTAGGAGTACATATTGTGTATATACTGTAAAAAATGTATACATTTACACACACATGCATACAAAGAGTTCAGTCTTGGTACTTCATGAGCCTTTAAGAAAGTTGTTAAATATGTATTCAGACTATTATAATATCATTGTAATAGTGAAACTCACCTCGGCAGGGAAGCACTGTTTTGTGTCAAGACTCCAGTCTGCAGATAATGGAACAATTTATTCTTATGCACCATAATTTGACAAAGACTTATAATTTACTTCTATAGATGATGGTGAATTATCCATATAGGCTTCCCAAGCACGCGCATTTCCGAAATATGAAAGGGAGAAGGGAGGCCATTTTATAATGGCAAAAGAATCTATTAATATCCTCAAATGCTCTATGAAGAACAGATGTAGGCCTATACTGTACATAAATGCAACTCTGCAACACACTTGGAGGTTCAGCACTTCCTCGAAGATAACACACAGCGTTATGGTATTACACTGTAATACAGTAAAGTATGTAGGACCAATCGCAATTATTTGAGATATCGCAATTATTGGAGATATCGCAATTATTTACCATATTTGTCATAATCATTTCCATGTTGTAAAATTTTCTTAGATTTTCAAACATTTTCCAGAAACAGCAACAGCATGTAGATCTGCTTTTTTCACATTTTGAAAGTATAACGTTATTATACGTCAGTCATTTCTTTGCATATTTAAATGATCTGTCATATCTGCCTTGTGGAATTTTTGTTTACCTAAAAGCCAACAGAAATAGTTTTTTTATTCATAATGTTCAAATGTCCAATGCCAAAAACAAAATGAAATGTCCTGATCGTGACAGCCCTAACAGTATGTGGATATTCCTGACTAGTATCCCCCCACCTTCCCGACAGATTCTGACGGAGCAGATATGCACTCAAGTGATCCATAAGCAACATCCGGACCCCGACTCCACCGTTAAGATCCTCAACCCACGTAAGCACCCCCTCTGCAGCGCACTGCACCATTAAATCACATCCACCCCATCCCTTCCTACCACTACATTCTGCTATTACTGCCACTACACCCTGCTCCCCATAGAGCCACACCACTGTTAACATACAACCACACAAATGAGCAACATACATTCTGTAAACCCCTAGGCTGTTATCACACGACTGAGGCTCTAATGGAAGGCTGGGCTTATAGTTGGATCATGGTGTTAATACTTGATGTGATAGATCTATATATCATATGTATAAACACAGAGACACACACACACACACACACACACACACACACACACACACACACACACACACACACACACACACACACACACACACACACACACACACACACACACACATATGAATGCTGCATGTTTCTCTGCAATGAAAAACATTATTGAGATGCAAGATGGAAATGATAAATAAAATGCCAAGAATTAGAGTTTGTAATATAATCACTAGATATAAGAGTTATTAGAATATACTGTATATTATTACTACCTACAGTATTTGTCCAGCTTTTACATTATTGTGAGAATAGGATTACAATAGTTTAGATAGAATCTTAAATGTATTTTATTTGAACAGCATTTAGATAGCATGTTGTTTGACAGATGCTAGGTTCGATGTTTTATTTGGTATCTTAGTTAGTTTGTAGCACTTAATTGTTTTCTTTACACTCTATTTTCATATTTTTGTAAAGTACCCACTGAAAGCACTGAAGCTTGGGTCGTACAGTAGATGTTCTGCCTGTGCCCGCACATATCTATACATTGTACCAGTGCCTCATTACTAGTACAAAGAGTGTGCTTATTTTCTATATGATGCACCATAAAGAGCAGCAATAGCAGGGCAGCCTTTGATCAGTGCTTCTGCAGGATATTTTCAGACCATTACTTACCTCCAGTTTCACATGACAGCTCCCAAAACCTTTTCATATGTGGAAACCAAATTCTAAGAGAGAGAAAACATCTCTCCTTTCCCCACCCCTCTGTCTTTCTGACTCTCTGTCCCTCCCTCTCTCCCTTTTTTATTTTCTATCTGTCTCTCTCTCTGTTTCTCACTTTTCTCTGATTCTCTCCATCTTTCTCTCTTTCTATTTCATGGGCTCTTTTCATGTCCCTTTCTGCTTGTTGCTTTCTTTCGCCCTACCTTTATTTTCCTCTCTCTCCCCACACACGCACGCACGCGCACACACACACACACACACACACACACACACACACACACACACACACACACACACACACACACACACATAAATATATACAGAACTTCAGTGGACTTGAAACTCCAGAGTGTGGTGTAATCACAGCCCAGGTTTACTTCCAACCAGCCTTAATCTGACAGGAGTACAGCCGTCGTCGCACAGTGATTACCTAAAGCCTTTATTGTGTTAAGGTCTCCCCTTCCCAACCGTCCCAGACAGCCAGTATATATCATACAAACACAGTTCTACACATGAGCGAGCCACCACAGAACGCACAGCGGTGTGTGTGTGTGCGTGTGTTTGGGGGGGTGGGGGGCTCTGTTCCTCCTTTACTTGCCTGTTCTCTTGATTTAATCTGCTACGAAACCCCAAAATGGCCTCCTGATTGCAGTGTTTAGTAACGTCAGAGCCAATCAAACAGACCGAGGAAGTACCGTTTCCCTCAAATTAACTCAAGAGAAAGGCAACCGAGAGCAAAAAGTAAAAAAAAGAAAGAAAGAAGGAAGACAGAGAGAGAGAGAGAGAGAGAGAGAATGCAATAAGCCATCCCTCCATCCTTATCCCCTCCCTTCCCCTCCCCTCTTCTTCCCTCTATCCGTCCCTCATTCCCGGTACATGCTGGGGTAATTTTCTGGCGGTAAGGGTTCAGCGACTCATAATTTGAATGACTAAGGCGTAGAAACAACACAGCCGTCTGCCGGGGCGAGGGAGGGCATCGGTTAGTGCCAAGGACTGAGGGCGGGGGGGTGGGGGCCGGGGGGTGGTTGGGGAGGCTGTTGTCGGGCAGAGTGAAACCGAAGCCCCCTTTGGTCGTCTCCCCGGCTCACAGCAAATGGACACTGACATTGTCTAGATAATTCATCTAAACAGCCAGTCTCTTCGGGTTAACCAAAGCCGAGCCATCCAAGAAAGGGCCCCCGTGACTCAGGGGGCCCCTCTGATTTGAAACAGTACCAAAACCATTTACAGTATGATAGAGATCAATGGAACTCAGGACTTTTTGTTTTTTCTTAATTTAATTTGATTTGATTCTTTTTTTTTCTATTCTGCTTCAGTTTCTCCTCCGTTTTGCTTTTTGTAGCGTTGGCCGCAGAGTTTTCCAGGTGTCTGCTGTCGAGGAGAATGGAGATGATTTGTGACACAATGATTTGCACATGCTCAGACCAATGTCTGATTTAGTTGTTGATTTGTGGTCTTTCTAACCCCTGCACCACCCACCCCTCGCTCTCTGTCAGGCTGAGCTCTGATTGTTATTTCCAGGCAGAATCCTCCTCCTTGTGGAATACCAACTTTTTGTTATTTTAATCGTCTTCAAAATGTAATTTGCTGTTACGTATATCATTTGACAAATGGGTCCCTCAGTCATACTTTGCAAACAGATAAAACATACGCACATTTATGGACGTTAAACGTTTAAACTGTAAAGGTTCCATGGACAAATCTCCATCCCCGGGATGTGTGTGTGTGTGTGTGTGGGGGGGGGGGGGGGTATATGTACTGCGTGGGCACAGACCTGGCTGCTACATAATCGGTGTGAGTACTGCTTACGACTTGTGTCATATTAACCTTTTCAAATGTAGATAAATGAGCTCTGAGGAACACTCTTTCATTAGAGCTGTGCTTCAACAGAGGGCTATCACTGAGGTCTGTGTGGGCTGCAGGCGTAGGTCATCTGCATTAATAAAAGGCTGTTTTAACTGCGAGTCGCTGTGCCCTGGTACAGCATTCCTCTTTTTGAAGTCTGAACATTTCATTACAAAGGTTCCTCCCTGGTGTGTTCATATAATATCTCATAGGGTCCAGACAGTAAGGATACCACAGGTTGGAATCCAGCTCATGTCTCTCTCTTGTGTTGCTGTCCATGAATTATAAAGTAGTGTTCTAAAGACTTTAAGAATGAGACAAATATGAATGTGTGTCCTTGATAAGTTGGTCCGTGTGCTGGGTGTTTGTTCTCCAGAGATCCTGAAGGTGATCGCAGCCTTGCTGAAGAACTGTCCTCCGTCACCTGAGACCATGGAGGTCCGCAGAGTCTTCCTGTCTGACATGATCAAACTGTTCAACAACAGCAGAGAGAACCGCAGGTAAGGAAGAGGACTGTGTGTGGGTGTGTGTGTGGGGCTGTTATAATGTCAACCAAATCACTCAAAACAAATAGACCTAGAGTTCTTCCTGTAACCAACACATCCTCCGGCCGAACCACACCAAACCAATCAAAGAGACCCTGTAACCAAATGTTTCTGTTGCCATCAGGCATCTGTCGTTATGTGTTACCCACTTGTAAACCCAACCGCCATTCTAAATTGTTCATCTCCTCTGCAATACGACTTCTGAATGCTCTGTAGATTTATATATATATTTTTTTCACTTTTGTGTTTTATTTTTGGACCTTGTTATGTTCTAGGCTCTCCCTAGGCTGGCAGAGGGAGAGTAGCGCCAAGGATTACATAGGCAATTGGCGCTGGGTGAAAAAAAAAAAAATTTGTGGGATAAAAATTTAGAAAAATAAAAAATAATAATTCTATTCCACATGTAGATCCTTGGAGTGTTACTGTGTTTCTCTGTGTAAACGCTGCCCAAAACAAATTACCCAGAGGGATTAATAAAGTTCATAATGTTAAACATAGTTAGAGTAAAGATATAGTATGGTTACATAGACATGAATATTTCATACACTGTTATTCCAGAGGTACTGTAGTCACATGGGGGGTATATCTCATACTACAGTAGCTATAGAGGATATGCAATTTTCCTGCATGTGTGTACAATATGTGTGTGCTTGCTTTGCCTAGTGTTATTCTTTACCTCTCTTCTTACAGTAGCTCTCGTCTCGTTCTATGTCATGCCTCAGGGCTGATAATGTATATAATCATTATGAGATGAAAGGAATCATGGCTCTGATTACTGTATTCTTTTCCCCTCCAATAATTGCTTTGTTTGAAATGTTGGCGATGAAGCAGTTTAAAGTTATCTGACTGTTTGCATCATGAATCGCCTCGGGTGATAGTTGTCTGACTAAAATGTAAACAAAAGAAAATACAAATCATGAATTAGTGTTGGTACTATATTTGTGTGTGTGTGTGTGTGTGTGTGTTTTGGTATATCAGGAGCGTTCTGAAATAATACACAAGTTAATTTAACTCATGTATGTATAAGTGGAAAAGAATGGACCTGTAAGGTACATTTGGTTCTATTTTTACATTCTCGGAGTGAAATGAACACTCAAGATTTCATAGTGTACTATCATACGGTACGTGTTTTTTCATAAAGTGTGTGTGTGTGTGTGTGTGTGTGTGTTAGGAGTCTGCTGCAGTGCTCCGTGTGGCAGGAGTGGATGCTGTCTCTGTGCTTCATCAACCCGAAGAGCAGCGAGGAGCAGAAGATCACCGAGATGGTGTACGCCATCTTCCGCATCCTGCTGTACCACGCCATCAAGTACGAGTGGGGAGGCTGGAGGGTCTGGGTGGACACCCTGTCCATCACACACTCCAAGGTCAGAGCGCTCGTTATGTACATGAGCACACACACACGCAGAGCGTTGTTTATCATTCTCTGGGGATCGTCTCCTCTCTCTCTATCCATATCACTTGTGCCACATTTCAAGCACTCTTTCTCTTTTCCCTTTTCCATTTCATCTCACGCACTCAGTGGTTCTCGTGTATGTAAACACCCCCCCCCCCCCCCCCCCCCCACACACACACACACACACACACACACACACACACACACACACACACAGTGGATGTCTGTGCAGTATTTTTGCTGTAGATGCACCACTTTTGCATCCAGTTCTGAACCCTTCCAACAGTAGACATCAAACCCTTTCGTCTGTCACATGTTAGTTTGAACATGGACCCACTCACCAAATAGGGGATTATAGGGGAAAGGAACAAGAAAAGAAGATGCATTGTTTTTCAACTGAATCTGAGAAAACTCTCATCTTGGACTTCGTGTGGCCAGCCTGTGACTTCAGTCATTTATGATGTCAGACTATCTGATATACTATCTATGACGTATGACTCCAAATTTGGGCATGCTTTCAGCCCAACAATGCCCCATTAACTTCCATTATAAAATGCAAGTCGATATTTCAAAAAGTATAAAACATACAGTATATGCGGGAAAGAAAAAGTAATAAATACCACCTTTATTCAAAACGCTTTAGAATGTTACATTGACGCATTCACACGCACCGAAAGCGGAGGAAGCCGTGCAAAGGTACCAACCTGCTCACAGTTTCACGATTTTTCAAAGAATAGCAGATCAAGCTAGCGCGGCACTCAGTGCCGCGCTATGAGCTTGTATATCTGCTATTTTTTGAATAGCCAAAGAAATCTGAAAATGACACAGATGCGTTCCCGGTCTTAACACTTTCCCTGCCAGAGGGTTCTTTTTTTTTTAACTTCCCCCACTGCCACTGTTAAAAAAAATTTACACAGGAGCCGAGATACAGGATTTTAAAGTAATAAGTTAACCAAGGAGTGAATGGAGCTAGAAATCTTTGGATCGTGATATCTCTGGTTCTGTGTGGATAAATTGAACAACGGTTATACTCGTTGTTGTCAGTAAACGGGTGTATTTTTCAACAACGGTTATACTCGTGTTTGGCAGGTAATTTAAGGGGTTAAGGGTTTAGTGTCTCGCTCAAGGACATTTGACACAAAGCCAGGGGGGAGCAAGGGATCGAACCGGGAACCTTCAGATTCCCAGGCGGCCGCTCTATCTCCTGAGCCTGCTACCTACTGCTGCTACCCTAGTGGAGGTACTTCTGCAGTTGGCCACAAAAGAGAGCGTAAAAAGAGAGCGTAAAATGAAACCATTCATTTTACGCTCTCAAGAGTAGAATTATTGTTAAACATCGGCATGACTTAATTTACAAGAAGTCTACACAATTGGAGAATGTAGAGGAATTGTTATTTTGATCAACGTTTGCCTGTAATCTCTCCTATGGCACCAACATCAATACAGCATAGAATTGTGGACGAAATCGTATCCAACGATAACAAAATATTCTTAAGTCTTGGGTTCTGAGCGGACTAAATCTCATCAAATGGTGGTCCGTGGCTCAAATGCCGAACAAATAATGGACTTTGATATGAAAAGGGTTGAAAACCACCGTTCCAGAGATAGTGTTTCTCTTTTATGAAGGCATGTGTTCAGAACACTTGGGAGACATTTTTTTTAATTCAAAACGGAACGGTGCCGGAGAAATTAGAGCCCTTGGCACTATTACCTGTGCTTAGTAACTCACAGCTTAGGCTGACATAATAGTAATGGAGCCCTGCCTCAGTCTATGCCCATCAGATCCACTGATGGAAACCATACAGTGATTATGATGTTTTAAAAAAAAAGAGATTTACAGTACAGTGTAAAGTGCCTAGCAGCCAGTTCAACCTCTCTTCTCTATTTATGTATGGAGTCTCCATCTTTCACGTCGCAGAGATAAAAATAAACTCCTGGCACTTCTGATTTCCAAAAAGTCAATTCAGGGAACTGCTTTAGAAAATTCAGTGTTGATATCGCGTTACGTCGCTCGGTTCCAAAGCAGTGAAGTAATTGAGGCTGGTGTCAGATTGTGGTCAGGGGAGGTTTTTTAAGCCTGGCAGATTGAAGGGAAGGCCAACTTGAAGAAGTACTCGTGATGTGAGACGTTTTGTGAGGATCAGGGTGGTTTAAGAGGTGGTCACCAGTAGGGGGCACAGTTAGACTGCATGGAAGAGTGTTGGAAAGCAGCAGTGAGTACTGTGTGTGTGTGTGTATGTGTGCGCGTGCGTTGCACGCGTGTCTTTAGTATAGTCTACTGTCCTTGGCATCCAGTCTTTTGCTACTTCTCTGTTGTACTAATTGCATTCACCTATTGTCTCAGCTCTAAACGAGAACCTGATTAAACGGTCAGAACAGAAAGCAGCAGTATTCTGGGAGTTGTGAACCACTGTGTAGTCATTCTTTCAACACTGTGGACCTCAGTGTACAGTATCTACTCACCGTCTCAACAGTGTAGTATCAACACAATGCATAGGTACAGTATGTCACAGTTAGTAATAATTACAGTTTTCACAGGACACAACGGTCCAGTAAGTAATATTGCTGAAAATATTTAACCTCATTCCTAGTATCTAGCTGCCATTGGAAATACTCTGTTAATGAATGAATGAGTAAATACATAACTATAACTATTGTTGCTGTCAGGCATAAACCTACTTTATCCATATTCCAACTTTTTATGTTTTTTCATAATTAAATTCCCTAAGTCATCATATCAAGAGTGTCACACAAAAGTAGTGGAATAGCACATCTACAAGCTTGTAGATGGTAAAATGGGCTTGTAGATCGGCTATTTTCACTATTTTCGAATATTCTTTAAATGATTATAAAAAAGGAACGGTTCTGGACATAGAACGTTTTATATGTATGTATGTGTATGTATATATATGTGTGTGTGTGTATACACACACACACACACACACACACACACACACACACACACACACACACACACACACACACACACACACACACACACACACACACACACACACACACACACACTACAATATCCAACACGAAAAACGAAAACAACTGTTAAATATCGTACGGACCTGCATTATATAGTACTGTACAGTATGGTATAATAGCATTCCAGTTACATTCTGCATATATCAGTGTCATAATGTTGGTATTGTAATAATCACTACGGTACATTTGATTCACTATGGTAAACAACCCTTATTGAAAAATATGTTTCTAAACTGGAGTAAGAATATATTTATTGTGTTATATCTTTTATTTAATTATTGGCACGCTGGTGTCTCTTTGGACAATATTGATGTTAATGTAATTTACAGTTTGTCCAGTTTTCCATCACACAGTAAAGAAATAAACCCCACGTCACTTGCTGTTTATGAACACCAGCTCATGTATGTGGGATTTCGTTTCAACCTAAGCTTATTGTTCTTGCAGGTTTCACGCGTTTGGCTGCATAGCTACGTTCTGCTTTAGCACAGCGCCTGAGATTGTTCATTCTTCTTTGGTACTAGACAGGCTGTAATTGCCTTTTTCCCTATAATTGCACAAGATTAATGTTGTTTCTTCTTGGCGCTATTTACCATGCCCGGCACCGATCTAAAAACAGAAGTTCACATGTTCGTCCTGTGTGTGAATACACACATGCCGTTATAAGATCTAACACGAGAACACACACACACACACACACACACACACACACACACACACACACACACACACACACACACACACACACACACACACACACACACACACACACACACACACACACACACACACACACACACACACTCTCAGCAGGCATCCAGCCTTTGAAGTGGATAGCTACAGTGGACGCAAGCCATCAAGATACATGCATCTGCTAGAAGAAAAAATAAATAAAAAAAGCTAAAGAAACTCAATTGCAATTTTATTGTCCTGTTTGATAGATTTCCTGCCACCTTTGTAGCACCAAAGCTGTTTGTCACTGTTGCTCTCTCCTCCCACTGCCGCAGGGCTCTGTGTGTGTGTGGGTGTGTGTGTGTGTGCACGCACTTACGCACATGCATGTATGCGTGTGTGTGTGTATGCATGTGTGTGTGTGTGTGTGTGTGTGTGTGTGTGTGTTTGCGTCTGTGTGTGTGTACGCGTGTGTGTGTGTGTGTGCATGTATCTGTTTGCACTTGAATGTATCGGTGTATGCGTGTGTGTGTGTTAGCGGTACAGAGCAGCTGATGGTCTCTCCTGGGCTCCTGAGCCCTGTTCTCTCGGCTCATTGAATATTCATCTCCACTGTGTCTGAACAATCACAGAAACAAGGCCTCATAAATACAAGCATCCCACTGGGAGCCTCTGATAAATACATACACACATTCACAAATACATACATATACATACATACATATGCACATCCTGCATATATTTTTTGTGAAGACACACTGCTCACTCTCTGATTTAATGTTCACGGTTCTGCACAGACACCATTGACCCACTGATGTGTGAGCTGCTCTGCAGGAAAAAAGTCGGATGTCACTGAAATTCATTGAAGGGCGTTTCTTTTGTCAACATCTTGGTTCTTAAAACGGTTAGAGGTTCTCGTCTATTGCAATAAAACAAAGTTGTTCCTTTGCTAACAATGCTAACCTGTAAATGCGGTTTCCCAGTTTGGATGCACATTTTTGTTTTGAAGCTTGTAAATGTAGCGGAGAACTATTTGTCAGTTTGTCAACAGCACTCAAGCACTGAAGACAGGACCTTCACATAGGCCTGTAAGCTTGCAGCATGAAGACATTAAATGCATTCCCTTGGGGCAGACATTTTAAACGTTTTCAAGATAAACTTGTGAGTTTACTCATTGTAAACTCATTTAACACATCCTTTGTTAGCTGGCAAATAGTTTAGTTAAAATCGGTTAAATTAAAGCAGACATTTGCGTTTTCTGGTCTGTGAGGGATACGGAACAGAATGAACGAGCTTTCTTTTCAAACTGGTCTTTTTCTCCACCTCTGTTCTTACTCTGCAGGGTTAGCGTGGCAGTGAACAGGATAACTTGTGAACATATTTAAGGCCAGTCACGTCTGTAATTAAAATGAAATGAACCAAATCTAGATTCTGCCTTATGATCTTTACATTGTAATCCTGTTCGTATTTGTTCGGTCCTAGATGCTTGTATTTAAGATGTCGTCGCCGTTACTTTTCAGGAAATGGGAACGCAAGGGAACTTGTTAATACTTTGCATTTGTTAACACAGACAGAGTTAACTACGTTCAACCTGTTGCCCCTATTTTGGGCATGTCATTATAGTTATTTACCCCTAACGCTTTCAAAAATGGCCATTCAACAAGGATTGTTCTATCTTCGCTACTTTTGTGTGACGCATACGACAAATAAAATATAAGTTATTAATTAATGAAAAATAAATAAAGTGTGAAACATGGAGATACAATGTTTCTGCCAGACAGTAACGATATACTGTACTAATTGGGAAGCAGGTTGAGGTTGTCTTCGGGATTTTCCACTACCATGATAGTCTCTCTCAGTTGAACTGAAGCTGAAGCCGCTGATACAAGATGGTTTAGGCCTTGAAGCTCTGTGTAGGCGGCCGAAAGCAACAAGGTGATACGAATCAGAGAAAACGTGTTTATTTGCTGTGTGTGTGTGCATGCACATCTGTGTGTGTGTCTGTGTTGCATGCAAGCATGTGTGCATGCGGGTACGTTTGCGTATCCTTGTATGTCTGCCAGTATGGCTGCAGGTGAGCGTATCTGCATATGTGTGTGTCAGAACAGACAGCTGTTCCTGCAGGTGGGTCTGCTGACACGACAGACACCCCTAACCCCCCCCCACACACACACACACACACGCACACGCACACGCACGCACACACACATAGTCTGTCCCAAGGTGGCCCTCTCCTCCAGTAGCTGAGTTGAATGAAGGACAGTTCTCCAGAAGCAGAGGGATCAGTGCATGAAGGAGCTTGTGTCCTTCAGCCTCCCTCTGTCTGCTCACTTCATTACCCTGCTGGCAGAGCACCACTGAATTAACATGACAACCAACAAACACTTGATACAAATAGATCCGTCAAAATGCTGTAAAAATGTAAATGCGTACCTTCTTTTTTTGTGGTCATTTATGTTGACAGGAACTTTAAGGAACTGCATTTTAATTGCCTTTAACTTTTGTGTAATGGAAAGTTAAACATTCAGGGCCTCAGAAATGGATAGATAGATCTGTATTATATAGTAGGTGGAGGCATCAATAACTAGTGCAAAACTGGCATATTCATATACAGTATATATGTATACTGTAAATGTTTACTCCTAATGCAACTTGAATAGAATGAATTGTTAAAAGTGTAAGATTGCAATTTAATTGCCTAAAGTCAAACACCTCTGTTCCCACTTCACACATGGAGTTAAACAGCTGGGACATAAATCTCAGATCAAGGCTGTGTTATTGAGACATCATACACACGCACGCACACACACACACACACACACACACACTGCTGCTGTTCTCAGGGTTGGAGCTAGAGACATCAATAAGCACACAAAAGAAGGGGGAAATGAGAACATACTGTAGAGGTGCATTGACCAGCGCCAGATAATGGCTGGAAATTGATTCTATTGTTTCTTCAGGCAGGTTGTTCATTGAAGAACGAGTTAACTATTCTTAAAGCCATACTTTTCGTATAGCTGACACATTTTCAAGTTTGGCACAGCTCCCTCCTCTTTCACAACGGCGCTAATAAGTCTAATGGGAGAACACGGCAAGACCACTGGTCGCACCAGACTACTTGAGGGTCTAGCAGTGAAACTACTTGCTTTGTTGAATCGACGGTGGGTGACTGCCAGAAATAAAACATTGTTTGCTCTGCTACTGCCAGCAAAAATCAGCGTTTCCTTACCTTTCAACTAGTCACAGAATATTTATTTTCAGTCTGATGGAGCCCCCGACCGTTGGAAAACAAAGACGTGTCTCTGTGGTGTCCGTGAGAAAAAACGGCGTCATCGCAACACCCCGTTCGCTTGTTACAGGCCGCTGAATATAGCATGTCTCGTCAAAAATGCAGAGTAAAACCAGGGGGGGGGGGGGGGCGAGATACAGGCTTTTAAAAAAATCGATTAACAAGGAAGTGAATGGAGGAGGAAATCTTGGGATCACGTGATCTCCTGGATCTGTGTGTCTGAGGATTAAATGGTCACTCATGTGTCAGCGAACAGCGCCATCTAGTGGAAAACACCCAAAACACATCAAACCCAGTCAATGGCAGTCTGGGCCTTTGGGAAAAAAACACGTCAAACACGTCAATGCCAGTGAATGAGTTAATAAGCTGGGAATCAAATAATGTTTGGCCACTGATTCATATATCAGGATGTAGGCACATGACTGGTGGAAAATGAACTCTCATTCAATGTCATCTAAAGCTCAGAAGAGAGAGCTGTTATAATGTAGTCCTTTCTCTTTGAGATCACCTCACATCCCCTCTCCTTGCTGAATCATTATTCCATCTCTCATTCTCTTCCCCTGCACAATGTAACACTGTTTTGAAAGCCTGGTTCTAGAATAACAAAAAATCCTTCCTTGTTACGTAGTTTTCATGTCTCCCATTGTGTATTCTAGCAAGGCTCTCATGCACGATCCTTTTAGGGTCATGGAAATGCCAAGTTCTACTTGTATGTCTCTCTGGATGAGAGCAATAGTACTAGTTGGCCTTAATGAATCAAATCTCAGAGGGCTCTTATATAGACACCAATCAGAAATACTGCATGCTGATGACTGCACAAAAAAAAAATCCAAAGGAAAAAAAATGTTAACCAAGGGGAGAGTAGGTGAAAAGAGAGCAGAGAGCAGGCAGTCAGCAGGACTGCAGCAGCAGACGACATTGATTTCGGAGGAGGAATTGCATTTAGCTAATCGGATTAGAGGCCCTGCTGCCTTCCCCGTTTCCCCTTTGTTTTGCGGTTGCTCCCTATCTATTGATCTAAATGGGGACTCCCAGGCTACTACTGCGGGGGTCTCCCTGGACCAGCGTTGGGCCACTGCGGCCTTCACCGCGTAGGCTGCGGTCTGCGGCCTGTGCTGTTCCCAGATCCGTTAGACTGTGTCTCGATGGAGAAACAAAGAAATGCAAACCGCTGGAGGCTGTATGTTCACTTTATATCCATTACTTCATTCTAAGATGTAGCCTAATACAGTACATCTTCTTAAGAACAAAAAAATGAAAAAGAAACTACTGTGTTATCATTATTCGATACATATTTTGTGACATCCATAATATTGAGTTAGGTGTGAAGCTTTTCAGACGGTGGATAATATGGAATAAATAAGGAAGTTCACATACATTCTCACTTCAGTGTCCTGGTGCAGGACAAACAGAAGATCAACATAAAAAATAATAAGGTCTGCACATTTTTTTACTTTGTTTATTGTGCGAATATCTAATCAGTGTGTGGACCTTATATATTTTTTTATGTCAATTTCTTTTGGGTTAACATCGATGGTTGCATGACATACTTCACTATTCTTGGACTGTGGGAAAGTAGAAGTGGAACATTTGCTGTTATTAAAATATTGTGTCTGCAGCGTTGCAGACCTACAGGTGAGGCCTGTGTAAGTTGGTAGTTTGAAGAACCGTAGTACAGTATGCCAGCTTCATTTTTTGTTTACATTGGTGTCCCTTTGCGGAGAGCCATTTCAAATCATTTGTATGATCTGGCTGCTCTGTGTGTCCAGTTAATACCATGTTAGCTGTCACATTAGAGGAGCCCACCACGGTTTCCTACATTACCATAACATTTTTCCATAGCCCCACCAGGAGTGCAGGCCGAGTCACGGAGCAGAATGAAATTAGATTAGATCAGCGCTGATGTCTGGGGCCACCCAAGGCATTTTCTTATATATTGTAGCGAGGAGGGCGAAGCGCCTGTTTAAAAAAAAAAAAGAACCACAGAGTCGTACGATGCACACTGCCTCCATCTAATGGTAACTGGATCTGTTACCGAGTGCCCCTTTTTAAGGCCAACATACATCATCTTAATGTAGCGGGCTGCATCCTGAGCACCATGACGTTATGCACTGTGCCGTACTGCGCTCCAGACATCATTTCCATAGGAGTGCACACTGTGTCCTGTAAACGCAGCCTTTTAATTGCAAGAAATGCAAAAATGTCAAATTGAGCCGGAGCTAATGGGGTGGAAGAGGATCGCTGCGTGATCGCTACAGATGCAAGAGAGACTGAGAGAGAGTGAGGGGGTGAGAGTGGGATGGAAAGGGGGAGTTAAAGAGAGGAAAACAATGAAAGAAATGCAAGGGAGAGATGAGCGCAGGAGGGAAAGACTAGCGAGAGAGGAGGTAAGGAGAGACAGAAGGAAGAGGGATAGTGGTGCAGGCTGTGAGCTATGGATTACCAATCACTGCTTCCCTGCTGAAGATTAATGGGCACCCGTGTAGCCGGCTAATTTAGAACAATAACGCCTAATTAATTACAAATAATCAGCTTCTCTCTCTTCCATTCCTTTCTTCCTCACTTTCTGTGCCGTTTACATTAACCATGCTGTCTTAGTTCTTTCTCTCTCCCTTTTGATCTCTCCGTCTGTTGCAATGTTCTCTCCATCTCTCTGTCTAAATAGCCTCAGGTGAAAATGCAGCAAAGTGGCTCTAGTTTCATCCCCCACAATCCACACACACACACACACACACACACACACACACACACACACACACACACACACACACACACACACACACACACACACACACACACACACACACACACACACACACACACACCCCTGCACCCTCTCCAGTCGGTCTTTGACTTTCTGTCCTATGAGGCTGCTTGATTAATGCAGGGTCTTAAATTAGGTGTAGGAGGATTTGCCGATGCCGGACACGCACTCTGCACAGCCAGCAGACACGCAACTAACAGTATCTGCAGCTTATCTATGACTGCTTACATGGAAAGGCTCTTCCTCAAATGCCAACTCAGACCATTGTCATTATAGACGAGCAGTCTTAGTTTGGTCTTAGCGTATCTGATGGGTGGAAGACTGATAGACCTGTAATTAGACCTGTAATGTTTGGGGTATTTGGTTATTTTATTTTTTGCCTGGCTAGCAGCAGGGCTCTAAGGATGTCATTGTCGGTCTGTTCATCTGTCAGTCTGTCCTAGCCTGTCATGGCCAGACATCACTGCTATTTTATTTATTTATTTTTAGCTTAAAAAATATTAAACTACTGGCTAGATTGCTTGGAAATGTACGGCTCCCCAGAGAATGCACCGTTTCCTTTAGTGTCACCACTTGGGCGAAATTTCCACTTGAACACAAGATTTGAAAAATCTGATGGGCACATTGATATAAAACCTATAAAACCTGCTGAACACCTATAAAACCTGCTGAACCCTATCTATTTGGATGACCCCATGAACATTCTTGTAGTGCCACCCTCAGGCCAAAATATAAGCTTCGAGCCCCACTTGAGACTTGGAATCAAAGAATGGCAATGCCAGTCATTTCTACAACATTTAGCGATAATTTTGTAGCAACGCTGTTAGAGTGATGCGAATCGCACAAGTTGAAAAATGATCAGCTCAAGCGTGTGAATCAAACGTTAGTCTAGTTTCTTTATTGTTTTATGGAGTTGCAATTGAAGATGTTTTAATCTTCTGAACCATGTGTTCTGTCTTTACAGGTAACCTTTGAGCAGCACAAGGAGAACCTCTCACGTATGTTCCGTCAGTACCAGCACCAGGAGTCTGCAGGCTCCATTCGCACCGTCTCTGGAGCCAGCCATGCCTCAGAGACCTTGGTAGGAGCTAACGGGGAACAACTAGAGGAGACTGCCCCGTCCACTGTCATTGAACTCACTGTGGACCCACAGTCCTCCATAGGGGCTGATACGCCTACCTCCACGTCCAACGATACCCTCACCTCCTCCAGCCCAGAAGAGGCCGCCGGTGAGACGGAACCAGCAACCATCACCGTCTCCAACATCCTGGCCAGGAACGATGAGGAAGACCTGCACTTAGCTCAAGAGTCCTCTGAAGCCGGCTCAGCTGAAGAAGAGGAGGCTGAAGCTGCCGTGATACAAAGAACCCCAGAAGATGAAGTAAAAGAAGAGGGAGAGAAGAAGAGCGCAGAGACCAACCAGGAGGAGACGATCGCTGTTCCGTCCACCGCCGAGACCGACGTCAACATACCACCCGGCGCACCTAGCACCCTGACTGAAATTGACAAAACGGCAAAACCAGGAGGAGAGGACGCGAAAGTAACGGAAGTGGCTGGAGTAACCGTTGAAACGTCAGAAACCGACGGTACAGAAATACCTCTAGCCGATGATGAGAAATCCTCCGAAAGTGACATAAACAGAGAAGACTCCTTGAAGGACATGGAACTAGAAGAACCAGAGGCTTCAGCAGTGGAGCTGGAGGTTAAAGGCGATGGTTCTCCAGAGACCCCGGGTGCCTCTGCGGAAACCAGCATGGTGGTTGGAGCCTCCTTCAACGAGGACCTCGTGGATGTGTCATCCATTAGTGACCAGGTCGGCTCCAGTTACCTGGACGAAAACTTTGAGGAGTCGTCTTTTATCACTGCATTCACAGGAGAGGAATGGAAGAAGGGAGTAGATGCTACAGAAGAGAAAGAGAGTGAGAGCAACGAGCAGCAGGATCAGGAGGTAAAAGCTGAGGAGAAGAACGGGGAAGAGTGTATCACAAAAGAGGAAAGCCAAGAAGGTGAACAAGGTGAAATGAGTGACGGGTCCGCTTTGGAGTGTCAGAGTTCGGAAACACCGGCTGAAACACTGGAACAAAAGGTTTCAGAAGCACCCAAAGAGGAGCACAGCGAAGAGAGGCATCCTTCTCCCTTACCTGACGCTCCTGCTGCAGACCCGCAGCCGTCGGATGCCACGTTGCCCTCTACGGCCCAGGAGACCGCAGTACCGTCCGAAAACGCTCCATCTCTCTCCTCGCCTCCCCAACCTACCGCGGAGACCACCGCCACCAGCAGCAGTTCAGAGGAAGCCCAGGTCACTGCGACCAACGCCCCAGGCACCAGCACAGCACCCCCTAGTGCTGACACACAGAAGAACACAGACTCTGTCACCAAGAACAAAGAGATTAAGAGCGATATTAAGATCGCCAGACTCGACGTGTCCAATGTCGCTTCGGACACGGAGAGACTCGAGCTGAAGGGGGCGTCTGTGAGCGTACAGGTATGTGTCAGAATGCCTCGGATTTTGTTTCTATTTCCACATTTTTACCTGAAAATGCTTTGATATTTCTCACAAGAATTGACTAGAAAAACACAGCCAACAGGTGCAGTCTTAAGTGGAGTGCATAATTACTTGTGTACTTTATATCATGATTTTAGGCATTAATAAGTTGCAATATCACAGTATTTAAATTTCTGATCCCCTACTCTAGCTCAAAGTTGTTTCCGATATGAGATTGAAGGTCCTTGCTGTGTGTAATCAAAACTAATATGGCATCAAAACAAAAAAATCCTCCAGCCTTTCTCTGTTGTTCAATTCAACCGTGTATTTATACTGTCTGTGTCCTTGCAGGTTTCCGGGCAAGGCCAGGCGCCAACAGCAACGGCAACACTAGGAGCTGCTGCGGAGGCACCTGACTCGGCCAGAGAGGGCAGTGCCTCAGCATCTCGTTCCACCATGTTCCGTATCCCAGAGTTCCGCTGGTCCACCATGCACCAACGGTTCCTCACCGACCTGCTGTTCTCCATCGAGACAGATATTCAGATGTGGAGGAGGTAGGGTGACCATGACCTGATACTGATCACTGACCAGCATTTTCCAAGTATTTCCTGCTCAATCAGAAATCTATTTCTTTGCTGTTTATTTGAGTACAAAAGAATGCAAATGTAAATATTTATTATTCAATTAAGAAACCCTCTGTTCCTCCTCTTCTCTCCCTCTCAGTCACTCTACAAAGACGGTGCTAGACTTTGTGAACAGCAGTGAGAACACGGTGTTTGTCCACAACACGGTCCACCTCATCTCTCAGGTTGTAGACAACCTCATCATGGCCTGTGGAGGCATCCTACCTCTGCTCTCTGCAGCCACCTCCTCCAGTGTGAGTCTCTATGGCAGTTTTCTCTGTGTTTTGTTATTAGTTTGGTTGTTTGTGCGCCATGCAAGGAATACATGTAAAAGCGAAGAAGAGTTCTGTGTGACTTGTGTGGCCAGATACGGCTCACACACCATTGTAAAGTGATGGTAGCCATAGCACATCTCTCTTTCTGTCCGAATATTATGTGTGTGTGTGTGTGTGTGTGTGTGTGTGTGTGTGTGTGTGTGTGTGTGTGTGTGTGTGTGTATCTCTGACTGTATCCCACTGTGAGCTCTGTCAAAGGGGGCGTGGCATATGTCCACATTGACCTTTCCCAATCACATTAGACTACAGTTAGCCTCGTGCTAACAGGGTTACTGTGTTTTTGTATGGTCTGACCTCCAGCCACTGTAGCTCTCTAGTGTAACATGACTCCCAGCTCCTATCAATACTCTTCCATTTAGTCGACCGGCCTGTCTGGGAAGATGGCTGGCTGAGGTTCAGTTCCATTCTAATTTAATTATATCTGGCCAGTTCTTGGTCTGTAATCGGATTTGAAATGGGATGTGATAAATTAAGGCTTTAATTTGCCCCTGACTGCTTTTGATTGGATGGGTAATGTCTGAAATTCTTCTTTCTTTAATATATATATATATATATATATTATACACACACGCACACACACACACACACACACACACACACACACACACACACACACACACACACACACACACACACACACACAGTCACACACATGCACTGTATACATAATGTATTATCTCTCATAAGCTTGTTACCACAAGAGCACAGTTGGAATCGGTCTTTGATCAACCAGATTGCTTGGCTAAAACCACCCCTTGTTTAATCACCATATAATTGGCAATCAGATTGCTTGGCTAAGGAGTTCCATATCAAGCAACTCATGGCCATATTTCGCCTTTCTCTATACTGACAGCATGAGCTGGAGAACATCGAACCGTCTCAGGGCCTGGCAGTGGAGGCCTCAGTCACCTTCCTCCACCGACTCATCAACCTGGTGGATGTCCTCATCTTCGCCAGCTCCCTCAACTTCACAGAAATAGAGGCAGAGAAGAACATGTCGTCTGGGGGCATCCTCCGACAGTGCCTTCGCCTGGGTAGGGATGCTATCTCTATGCCTGCACGCCTGTCTGTCTGTCTTTCCTTTCTATCTCACTGATACTATTTCCTCCTTCAGTTTGTTCTATCTTTCCATCCCTGTGTACCCTCTCCTTCATTCTCATTCTCCCTCATAGGTTCATAGGTTCGGGATTTGTGGTGCATCCAGTTATTACACTGGCCTGGGGCGCAGGCTGTCTGTCTGTCTGCTGCTGAACCAACCAGATTTGTCATCTTTCCCACTGTCATTCTCTGTATCTCCAACCCCTCTGCTTTCTCCATTTCCTCCTGTCTTATCTCCTCCTCTTACCCAGCCCTCTCTCCTCTCCTCTCGGTCATCGATCTGCATCCTATCAGCCTGCAGGAGGCTCTTGTATATCAGCCTCAGTCATGGCTCCCTGTAGCTAGTTTGACCTCTCCTCCTCCTCCTCCCTCCTCTGCTCGCTTCCCTACTCTGACTGTCTACCCCTGCCACTCTCACCCCCCCCCCCCCCTCACTCAGCTCATATCAGCATTCTCTTATCTTGTTATTATAACCTCGCCCCATGACAACACTCACATTGTGAGAACAGGAGTAGAGCGCTGAGTGGTGTAGCTCTGTAGAACAGTGTAACGCTGTGATTTGACCACTAGTAGAATACAATGTGAGAACTGAACTTTAGAAAAAAATATATAAAGTTCATCGTATTCTACGAGTGGTCAAATCAATTTTCTTGCATTTTGCAATATATTTACCTTCATAGTTCTACACGACTAATATTTGAATATTTAATATTCACACACATGTCATATGACTTTGAAACCACAATACCTAGATTCACCAGTGATATTAAATTATTTTTTATTTCTATCATTTTTATCCCACAATTTTGTAACCAATTTTTTCACCCAGTGCCAATTGCCCATGTAATCCTGGGTGCTACACTCCCTCTGCCAGCCTAGGGAGAGCCTAGAGCCGAGCTCATGCCTCCTTCAATGCATGAGAGCTAGCAAGCCGCTTCTTATCACCTGACAGGGGGAGGTTCCCTGGTTAGACGTAGCGCGTGGAAGGAACACGTTATTCCAACCAGTTCCTTTCCCCTCCATCTGGCGCCCCGGCTGACCAGGGGGAGGCAGTATAGAGACCAGGATTACTGAATGTTTTTGTGAGGGTGATATTTAATTATAAGTAATAATAGTAATAGTAATGTTCAGGTCAAAAGAAGTCAGCAGAACCGGTATTCTGTACCAGCGAGTAATGGCCCAATTCAAGCACTGTCTGTAACAAGTCGTCCACAAGTCATCCGCTGCTCAACGGACTTCTGTATGACAGGATAGGCTGTAAAAAATAATTAAACAATAAGATTTCGGTTAATGTCTAATAATTTACATCTCACCTGACTGGAGAATCAGTGCCACCTACTGCATATCTCAATGAACCAACTCAATTAGAACAGTGTAGTGCTGTAGAACGACGTAGATCTATGAGTGTAGTGCTGTAGAGCACTGCAGATCTGTGGAGCAGAGTGGTGTAGCCCCAGGGCCTCTTTCTACCCTCTGCTTCGCTCTATTAAAGTTTCTCTCTGACAGCTTCAAGAGCCCGGCTCCTGCTCCAGCTGAATAAAAGATATTCAAATGCTTACATTATTCATTTTACAGGGGAGCGCCTTCCCAACGCACACAAATCAATGTGTGCCACAACGTGTACATGGACACACACACACACACACACACACACACACACACACACACACACACACACACACACTCTCAATGATGATTTAAATTATTTCGACAACCTTTGTTCCATTTAGGTAATGGAGCATGTCTAGGTATCTGTTTTTGCTCTTAGATGCTCATACGGTCAGTGGCGTAAACAAAATGGTCGCCTGTTCCCTCACCACGTTAAGCAAACAGAAATTATTCTTGGCTCAGACGGCATCTTTGCTATAGTCTGTGGGAGAGCGGTAGCCTCCAATACTACAAGGCCACTTTTAGCAAGCAGCCGTTATGAAATGAATATTTGATGAGGTATGCTCTCCCCATTGCTGGCAACTAATCTGATTTTGGGAGACTGTAACAAGGTTTTGCCTCTCTTCTCCTCTGCTCTCAGTCCCCTCCCTACCTCCACCTCCTCTCCCTCCTTTATAAATGGCCGTATGAGTGAACAGTCTTAATGGAAAAGGCGAGCCTATTTCCAGACAGAATAATTCCACCCCTCCTAATCTAAACGGCTCAGAGTTAACATTTGTCAGTTGTCAAGCACACAACGACGCGAGAGAGGGGATAAATATAAAACGCAAAGTGCAGAATGAAAAAAAGCAACCAAAAAAAAAGCAAAGTAGAACAGCGATATATCAGATTAGAAATGGTAAGTGCCCCCATTGAGACTTGAACCTAGCCGGAGTTATCAAACAGCAGATATTTCCTGCCTCAGAGGGAGGTACTTTGTTACCTGCTCGGCTGGCAGTGTCATTTGTTAAAGGAGCTCTGTGTTGAGGCTGTGATACGGGGGGTTGTGTGGGGGGTGGCTGAGCACTGACCTTGGAGGAGAGGTGGAGCAGGGAAGAGTGAACGATGCTGCCAGGGTTGGCCGAAGTGCTGACCTTGTGTCGCCCACCCTCTTTTTCTTCTTCTTTGTTTTTTTGTTGATCTCAGCTCTTTTTCTTCATGTGGTGTTGGTTCCGATTTCCTGAGACAGCTTTTGACCCAGATTTATTTTTATTGTTTTCTTTGCAAGGCTATTGGGTCCAGTCTCTATTTATTTTTACCAAATGAACCCTAGCATCCCTATTTTGGGTATGTAATTATGCGAACATTCAGCGAAAATGGTCAACCTACAATCTCACAACGTGTTGCATTATGATGTGTTTATAGATCGGCTATATAAGACATTTGGTGCAGAGGGAAAAAAGAAGGTACCAATCATAATCCCCTGTGGGACCCCGGTCAATGAAGTACGGTTATGGGGGTTTCAGGCCATTTCTACATACTGTAGACCCATAATTTCTTTGTCTTTTTGAACAGAGGATTTATTTCATCTTAAAGATAAATTCGTTTTATTAATTAATCCTGTGAAAAAACAATGACTTGTCCAGGTAAAGTTGACAGGGGCACAGCTGCCCAATAACCTGCTTCACACTCATACAGTGAAACACACATGGGATGGGACCCGCCCAGTACAACCTCAACTGGAAGGTCACCTTGATAGTACTTTTTGAGGGAGGGCTTTCTTTCCCCACCCAGATTTCCAACTGGTTCAGGGACTCAAGCCAGGGACCTTCGACACAGGAAAGTGTGTTAATATAACTCAGTTACCACATGGGTCCATTTATAACACTTTTTTTTGGGGCTGTGTTGTCGCAAACGTACCTCTGTAAACTCACACCTCCCACGACTCCATTTTTGAGAGACTTTAACCACTTAAGACCTGATTCTAACAATATCTTCTAAATCCTAACAGCTTCCATAGTTGTGGGCAGTTGAATGTGGGTTTTTTTCCCGCCAAAAAGCAACAGAAAGCAGTGAAAATTTTACTTTTATAAATCCTATAATACTGAACGAAACCAACTCCATTTTGTTGTGATCTCGTGATCTTTGGCTGTGCTCTTCATCATCATGATTCACAGGCTGCGGAACAGCGCCCTCTAGCGTAAACCACTGAAAACACCACACACTCGTCAATTCGTCAATAGCAGTGTGAGCCTTGGGCCAATTGACGAGTGTACTCGTCAATGGCAGTCAATGAGTTAACTCTTTTGTATGATGGATGTATCCTAACCCCCCTTTCTCTCTCTCTCCCTCTCTCTCTTCCAGTGTGTGCTATGGCGGTGAGAAACTGTCTGGAGTGCCAACAGCGAGACGCTAACCTCGCGCCTGAGAGCTCTGCTCACAGTCATACTGTCATGCCCAGCAGCATGCTGGGAGCTGCTAAGTCCATGCCTGCACAGGCAAGTGCATTTCCTCATGTCAATCTGCATCTCCAGACCGCTGTAACTTTTATATTGTTCCAGGAAGTTCATTCACTTGGTATCTCAAAGATTTGTCTCTGATTAAAGGGCTACAATGAAAACCAGTAGCACTTTGACTCCCCAGTCATGGAGTTGAGAGCCACTCTCTTGGTCATCATAGTATCAATGTTTTGTTGTTTCCCCCCTGCAAAGATAGATAAAAATAGATTAAATAATAAATAGATAAATAATGTACTTATTTCTCAGCAATTCCTTCTTAATCGACTATTGGTCAGATATATTGAGATATTGGCTAACATTGGGATAGCATATTTTTCTTAAAGATAACTAATTTGAGGGTGTCCTTGTGGTTGGTCACCCTGTCTTATCTTGTAATTTTCCACTGTGGTGCTACATAATGTAGACATGCACTAAAAATAACCTGCAAGCATCATCTTTTTCTGTTTCCCATCTTCGAGCTGGGTAAATTGGGAGAAATTGTGTCCTTTGTGGCCCCAACCAACGCCACCAGCAACAAAGTGTTATTGCGTTAGCTCATATCTTATTGCATTACCGCGCTGGTTGCTATATGTTACACTGTCCAAGGCCTTGTGTCATTGGATTTTGGATTTGATACAGCACCTTCCTGTAAATTTGTGGTGTTCTTCCCTGAAACTGGTGTGTAAAGGCTCATTTATAATGCAGTGGCTGTATGTCCGAGCTTTTATGTTAAGGATGCGGGTCTCCAGGGCAGACGAAGCTTCCCTGTGTCCGGAAACTTGACCCTTCTCCTCCAAGTGCATAGAGATTAATAAACATCATTACTGGTTTAAAATTGAACGTACCGATGGCACAAATCTTTAAGACCTATCGTGGACAGGAATCGCTTTATTTACCGATCACAATCCTTGTCGTCTTCTGCAACATGCCACTGAGGGCCTTGAGTCTGATTTTCAAAATAAAACAAATAATAATATAATTAATATTATTACAAATATAACGGCAGCTGATGAACATAAATATCGTTATAGGGATTTGTCTTCACTCTCATTGTGACTTAAGAACATATGGGTCCATGATACAAGGACAACAGTGTATGACTGCAAAAGACATGCACTATAAGTTACACATCACATCGTATACTGTATTTGAAATGTAGGGAAAAAAAGGAAATTGGACTCAGCTGATGATTTATATATCCAATGAGGCGTTTGAGTAATGATGTCCGTGTACATGAGTGTGTGTATCATTGTTTTTGTGGTGTGAGAGTGTTTCGTAGATTTATTATAAAAGCTGTGTGCATTAACCCTACAGTATACTGTATACTTCTTTGACCGGGGTCACCCGTGGGTCTATACTTGGCCCTGTAGAAGAATTATACATTATATAATTTATTGTTGTTTATATCTAACCTTTATGTTTTACCATCATTTATAGTACTTATGGAATACATTATGATATGACATGATATTTGGTAGCCTGTAGCAGCTGTCTCAGCTAGGCCTGATAGCTATTGTTTATGTTACAGCCTATCTGTTATTGTTCAGCTTGTCCATGTAGCAGCTAGTATAACTATGGTCTGAGCCCTGTGCTCGTTGGCAGAACTACCGTACCACTGATCTGTGTCTAACGTACTTCACCCCACGATATCATGTAAATTAAAGCATAACCATCACCACCTAGAATATTGTCTCGGACTCCTATTGCCTCATCAATTACTGATTGATCCAGAATTCCACGACAGCCCCCTCCTTTTTTTCCCTCTACACCAATTCTCCTCACCAAAAATAGCCGATGTACAAGTTCACATCTCTTTGCGACGTGAGCTTGGAGATCAGCAGTTTTCACGGTATATTCACCCCCAGAATAAGGACGCTGAGGTTCATGACAAAAATAGCAGATCTACATTGTGAGCCTCTAGATCGGCTATTTATGCTGATAAGATTTTGGTGTAAACGGAAAAAAGTGATCCAAGTACAGTTGTAACGGTCTGTTTTACTAAGAATAGACTAGAGGGTTTAAGTGGTTAAAAAAGCCTCTTTCCCTTTCTGTGTGTGTGTGTATATGTGTGTGTGCGTGCAGAGCCCAGTTGATGCAGTGACAGGGGGTACATCTCCAGTCAGAGACCTGGACAGACTGCTGCAGGACATGGACATCAATCGCCTGAGAGCCGTGGTCTTCAGAGATATCGTTAGTCACCACACAGATGCAAAGACTGAACACATACACAGCATACTGTGTATAGAATGCTACTATCACAGCTTCAATGTCCATTTATAAATGTATTTTAGTTGAAAATCTAATTCCAGGACACACTAATTATTGTCTCCGCCAGGCCGAAAGGCATGGCCGAGACTATGTTTTGCACCCCGTCCGTGCCCTGCATTTTTCACATCTGCCTTTTATAGTGCGAGGCTGACTTATGTAAAACACAACTTCTGATATTACTCCTTCAGCTTTTATCCAAATTTCACGCAAATCGGTACACCTCATCTCTATAGTCATGTGATCAAGACGGATCCGTTAGATTTTTCATATTCCTTCCTGATTGGCTAAATTTGCAGGAGTGGCCCGTTTTGAACAAAATGCCGCAAATCATGAACGCAGCGTCCGATTGCGTTGAAACTTTCGCACTACGTTGAGGAACAAATGCCACCCTTATATTATAGCGCCACCAGGAGGCTGATTTTTGCACAAATTTTTTTATATTACTCCTACAATTTTGTCCAAACATCACGCCAATCAGTACACATTATCTCTATAGTCAAGTGATCAAGACGGATCCGTCAGATTTTTCATCGTCAATCCTGATTGGCGAATTCGGAACATTGCTGGCCCACAATAACTTACCTGACCTGGCGGAGACCTGTGCTCCAAAGGGCATTTTTTTCTAGTTTATTAAATTTCCAACACACTACACTACTACATAAACAACACAATGTATTACTCCGTTAACCCTGATTCACACACACACACACACACACACACACACACACACACACACACACACACGCACACACCCCACACACACACACACACACACACACACACACACACACACACACACACACACACACACACACACACACACACGCACACACCCCCACACACACACACACACACACACACACACACACACACACACACACACACACACACACACACACACACACACACACACACACATACTGGACTATCTTCTGTTGGTCTCTCTGTCTGTCTGTGTTTTGTAGTGGAAGTGAAGAGTCCAGATGTGTTTAGTGTGGCTTATATTTGTTTCAGGAGGACAGTAAACAGGCTCAGTTCTTGGCTCTAGCCGTGGTTTACTTCATCTCCGTTCTCATGGTGTCTAAGTACCGGGACATCCTAGAGCCGCACAACGACAAGAAGCAAGCCCAGCGCTCCCAGTCTGCCAAGAGCACAGGTACTGGACACACAGAGTTGTTGTTGTTATCGGGTGGTACACATTCAAATCCTCACTGTTAATGTATCCATTTGTAACTCTGGAACGACCCGATGGGCGGGTGGTTGCACTGTTTGCCACGTGGGCTCTGGTGCTTGGCAGCTAGTCCCCGGTTCGATTCCTGGGCCGGACGGTCCATTTGCTGCGTGTCACTCCCCTGCTCTCTCTCCCTCTTTCCCGCCTCTTCTCCATTGCAGCATCTATCAAGTAAAGGCAGAAAAAACTGAGAAATGTGTTACTCTGAAGTGTGCAACCACATGGACCCTTATGGGTCCGTTAACCCATTTAGACCTGAGGCCGATTCAAAAAAATGTCTTCTAAATCCTAACAGTTTTATGAAAAGCTCATGTTGCTATATCAGTGGTTCTCAAAGTTTTTCATGTCAAGGACCCCCAAAATTATATGCGGACCCCCATCACAAAATATGTTGTTCCAGGGACCCCCAGAAGCAAAGATTTGAGTTAAAAATGTCCGCAAAAAAAAATGCATATATTCAAAGATTTGCACAAATGTTTTTGAATAGCCAAAGTATAAAATTACACTGATGCTTTCCCAGTCTTAATGGGTTATGGCTGAGGATTGTACTGTGTAGTACAGGGCGAGGCAGCTCATTGAAGACCTCACACAAATCCTGAGGAACGATGCCACCATGCTGGGAGACTGATGACAAAAGGAATGGATACATACTGTAGGAAGATAATCTGATCACTGTGGTTTAAATCTGTGCTCTCCTTACTGTTTGCAATTCTCGGATTAGGAATTGAATCATACGCACTTTGCTGAGAGTGATAGCTATAATACCGGAAATGTGTCTGTAATGTGGAACACATTATGTATTTCTTCAGTCCACAGTTAATGTTACTTCTCCAGTAAAGCACCATGGCTCTGATTCTTGCATGCTGTACCATCCATCGGTTGCTTGTAGTGTTGTAATTTAGAATTTAAGTTTACTCGCAGATTACAGCTAAACACCTAAGTACACCTATATTCAAAGACTTCATGTATATACTGTATGTACAGTGAATATATTTTCAGGACATGCATTGCAGGGCTGATGAAGAGTATATCTGCTTTCAGTCAGCTCCCATGTTAATCTGCCACTGGCAGCTTGTGGGTGTTTTGGCTAGTGATGTGTGGGAGTGACTGTCTGGGGTAGTTGTCCCCTTTGGCCAAATGGACTTAACAACCTTTATAAATACTTCACTTTATGAAGAAAACGGCTTCTCAACAATGTCGGTGTAACGAGATTCACTGAATCTTTACAGTGTGGCTCTGCGGAAGGCTAGCTGTCTCTAAAAGAGGATTGTCTGTGTGTGTGTGTGTCTGGAGCTAACCTCGCAAACTGCTGGACCAATCGGCACAAAACTTCATATGCACACTGCAATGTATTTTACATGTACTTTATTAACTAAAACATAATTTTCTCACGTTGGCATTTCCTACTGTAGTTTTACAGAGCCATGGTCTGTTTTTTTTTGTGGGGGCTGATTTATGTAGAATGATTATTCAGATACTCGTTCACAAAATATGCATAATATCCAAACCTTGTAAAAAGGTATTTGGGACAGCTCTAGTCCACGTTGTTGACATCACTTCCTTTGTCTCCTCAAAGACGGTAGCTCTGCGACTGGAGGACCGGACCTGGAGAACGGTGTCTCGCTCCGGCGCTGTGATTCAGGCATCGGTGATGACCGCGCCTCAGGGGCCACCAGTGAGGCGAGCGAGCCCCTGTCATCTGCCCACGGGCCTGATGCCATCTCGGAGGCCCTCTCTACTCTGTCCTCCGAGGTCAGACCTGCTGCAAACTCCAAGGGCAAGAACGTCAAAGATATCCTGCGGAGCCTGGTGAGCGCGCCCACCGATGACATCATGGTGGACCCCAGCTTCCTGCCGCCCGCCTTCCTGGGAAGTGTAGGCGATGGAGCACACGAGTCTGCGCTGCAGTTCCGCTCCTTCGACAGGTGAGATGGAGGGAGGACGTCTTTCCACACGGACAGACGAATGCCTGTACTCGCATACACTGTACACACACATACAGTATTTATGTTGGATAGGGTAGACTATGGCTAGAGAGTGATGTGAGACACATAATGGGAAGGTCTCAAGTAAAGTTCCCACTTGATCCCACCAGGTATTACATGAAAAGTGTGAAACTTTCTGGCATACCAGAAAAAGCTAATGAAACTGAAACATTGCATGACTCAGTAAAATGTAAGGAGTAGTGCAGGGGTTTCTTGCGTTGAATTCTATTCTGGGGGTAAATGAGGTCAGACTTTTGTT
This sequence comes from Gymnoscopelus braueri, assembly GCF_963280865.1. Taxonomy (NCBI): domain Eukaryota; kingdom Metazoa; phylum Chordata; class Actinopteri; order Myctophiformes; family Myctophidae; genus Gymnoscopelus; species Gymnoscopelus braueri. The sequence goes on from NC_137604.1 coordinate 41,021,962, forward strand.
TCAGCCTGTTTTCCATGTAGGGATTAGGGAATAACTAGTCATCATGGCATCCTGAGTTTGAATCTGTCTCATGGCTTTTATTGAAACTCATCTCCTCTTTTCCAATTTTATAACCACTGTACTGTTAAAAAGCAAAGATTGTCCAGTGTCTGACAACGGGTCGGTCAGACTTGACATCTTGATCAGTTTCTGGACAGCCCGTCTTGCTGTCAACCCTCTCGCGGTCTCTCCACTTTCAATCCAGTTATCTTCTCCTCCCTGCAGAGAGGCTTCTTTTTTTCTTTTTCTTTTTACATTTGACAGTCAAAGACATGAAACGATGTATCTCGGAGACTGAAAGCTAAAGCAAGAGGCCTGGGGTGCACTCTGCAGCTCCCAGCCCCCTTTTGAACTGGAGGTGGATGTGCGTCTGACTGGCTTCTCCCTCCAGGCTCCCTGTGTCGACACAGAGCCTGAACCGCAAACGAACAAACAGACCTACAAAGTCACTGTCTGCGGGAAAAGCACCTCAACACAATGGAGGCATGTCTGCTAGGCTGAGAGAGAGACAGAAAGAGTCAGAGACGGGGAGAGGATGGAAAGGAGAGTAATAGCTGGGGTAGATAGATAGATAGAGGGAGAGGCAGAAGTAGTGCACCTAGTGTGGATATATTTTAGTTTTATTAATCCTGGCTTGATGCTAAAAAGTGTAGATGTAGACAACACAATTTCCCATAGGCCTACAAGATTACTTAAAACAGCCAGGTGCACAAAATATAAGCACACTCATCAGGAAAACAGGCACGCTTCTTCAGTTGTCAATGTGCAACGCCAGCAGAATTGAACACATGAAGAATATCATTGTATTTTCTCAGCAAAATAATTCTATTCAAAACATAAAATATGGATCACATTAACCTCTGTACCATGGCATCTCTGGCTATTTGTGGCGCCCCCTATGGGTGGAAGTGAATTGAGTTGTTTAGACTAGAGGACTCTCAATGAGGACCCTCAATGTGTGATTCACATTTGGGTCAGATCAAGCACTGCGTTCATTACTTGTGGCATGTTTTGCAAAATGGGACCCTCTCGCAAAATTGGGAAGCCAATCGGTATGGAATATAAAAAATCTGACTGATCTTGATCAAATGACTTCAGAGAGAATGTGTATTGATTTGTTAGAATTTTGGACTCAATCTGTAGGAGGAATCCGGGGATTATTTGGATTTTTTATTGTACGACCTACGGTTCAAGAGTTATAGGCCAAAAGGTGTATCGGCCTGTTCTAGTGCTGCCATGAGGCCAATTTGAAAAAGATGGTGTGGATGTTCTTCATTGGTCTACTGGAAGTGTGCGTGTAAAGGTTAATACCGATCGGTCCAGCGATGCCTGAGATTGCTGCTCACAGACAGACACACGGACAGACACATGGACAGACACAGGCCAAAACATAATCCCCACCCCCGACTTCGTCCTGGCGGAACAGTATTTTTTTTTCAAGGGGGGAAATCCTGTACATTGTATTTAATCTAAAATGCTAACATCTTTTTATTGTGGCATTTTAAAAACTGCAAAAAATATATATGGTACTGTATGTAATATATATAAGACTCAAAACTCCTAGTACAGGGGAATAGAGATAGAAAGCGAGACAGACATTCAGGCAGAGAGATTGGGGAGGTGGAGAGCGATCAAAGGGTGGTAAAGATAGAGAGGAAAGAGAGAGATGGAGGGGGAATGTACAGGGGATAAAGACGGACAGACAGTCGGTGAGACAGTGTTATAGGCAAACGGAGAGATAGACATGGGAAGAAAGTAAAAGACAGACAGATGGTGAGACGGACAGACAGACAGAGAGATGGGTCTAAAGTGAAGGTGAGGCAATGTCGGCAGGAAGTAGTTTCTTTTCATCATGTCACTGATATTTAATGGCTCTTCTCCCTTAACTCTGCTATCACCCTTTCTCTCTACTATAAAAGAGTGGAGTGGGCGCCCGCGGCTACTGTATGTGAGGTGTATAAATCGCGTTCCCTGTGGACGAGCCATTCCAGGGCACAGACAGAGACAGTGTAGAGACAGAGTCAGGGTGCGTACTGTAAAGCCACACAGACGGACATGAGTGCCAGAGGACGGAACCTCCGTCTGGTTTCTATTTGGACTGGAGCATTGTCTCCCAACCTGGCAGACTTTCAGACAACAGAGAGAGAGAGAGAAAGAGATGGAAAAGTAGGTGGGAAGAGAGAGAGATGGGAGACGCTAGGTCAAGGTTTTCATGTTTTTTTGTTTTTCTTTTGGCAATTTTCTATAACTCAAAACATTAACACGAATGAAAAGCAAAAAAAATGCAATGTCTGACTGAAAAGTCAAAACACTAATGATAGAGTTCATAAGAGCAACAAGTATGTCATTGGAACATGCATTCCAATATAAACATGAGGAACAGTGTTTATACACACGCACACACACACACACACACACGCACACACACGCACACACGCACACACACACACACACACACACACACACACACACACACACACACACACACACACACACACACACACACACACACACACACACACTCTCTCTCTCACTCTCTGTCTCCATCTGTCTGTGGGAATCCTGAGATGTTCCTGTGATCCAGAGTTTCTTCCTTTATCTGAGGAATGTTTTGTCAGGTCTCAGGACTCTCCTCATATCAGAGGGATTAGACTGGCTCCTGTCCGCTCCACACACACACACACACACACACACACACACACACACACACACACACACAGACACAGACACAGACACAGACATATGCACGCAGGCACACACCCACGCACACACAGTAGTTAGAGTAAAAAGCAAACGTCAGAAGAGCTGGAGAACATATTCTAACAGCTTGCTGGCTGCTGATGGGAGACGCACACACACACACACACACACACACACACACACACACACACACACACTTCACCTCAGGAACCCAGTCTTTTAACTAGCACCGCAGGCATTGCTGTTGGAGCTCACAGACTAACACATACACACATGCACATATAGTATGCAGACATTTAACTATTTTTATTTACACACACTTATCTACCAGCAGCATCTGTCTGCTCCTTCAGTCTGGGACCAGTAAGGTGCCCAGTTAACTTGTTGGTTGCTGAACTGAAGCACTGGACTCCTTCTCACCAGCTGCACTCTCTTCACTGACTGCACAGTTAAGTTCAGTTCCAAACACAATTCATTTCATTTTCAAACTGCAAGGGAGATGTGGATTTACAGACAAATAATAACTATAAACTATAAATAACTACGTTTCATCACCATGTTCTATCCATCAAAACAATGAACACACCACTTAAACATAAACATGACCTGAGTTGGCTCTGTAATTGGGTCGCTCTTTCCCCCCCGCTCTACACTAAATCTCTGTGTTGAAAATAACCTGTAGATCAGCTATTTTCACTGAATGTTTGCCCCAAAGTAGGGACGCTCTGTTTCATGTGGTTAATATCTAATTCATTAGCTGGTTCTAACCACTCACTCTAACCACATGTTAAGCTGTCATTATCAGTGATCATCTCCATCTAACCAGTGCATTAGTACAGCAATGCTCCCACTGCATTTTGCGCCCACACACCCTCGCCAAAACATGTCCCGCAACACGCTCGCACGCACACACACAACCTATGGTTGTTAGAACGGGGAGTGTAGAGAGTGAAGTGTCCCTGTTTGTCCTGTGATTTATTTATGAGCAGAGACCTGCTGGATCTTTCCCATCTCCTACCACAACACACACACACACACACACACACACACACACACACACACACACACACACACACACACACACACACACACACACACACACACACAGCCTTGTCCCTGTTATGACAAGCCAGTGTGCAAATATTTGCTGACACTAACCAGACGCTAAACAGTGTCATTGTACGTGCATAGTGATTTAGGCTTCACGGTCAGGGAGAACATGCAAGTGTTAGACATGAGGATAACATGGTGGATCTGTTTGCATTCCTGTGTGAGAGGTGGACATGACGATGAGTCAAATCGCACAATGAACAACTTGCTGTGCAGAAGGATTACAAAGACAAACACCATGTTTTGTTAGTATTTTTGCCAGACCCTTGGGGGTGGCTGGCCTGTAGTACTGAATCTGAATGTCAATGTTGTTTTGTGACCGACTTCCCTGATGTTGAAAGATGCATGTGCATATTGTATAGTTGACTGTAAGGAAAGAGTCAACAAAACAATCTGTTGGTAACATGCTAGATATCCTACAATCCTGTATGTCTACCTTGCTTCAATGGGCAAATGCCTTTCCAGATATACTAGGTAATGTTAGCTAGCTACTTCCCTTTTGAACTGAACTACCCAAAAAGTTTTGAATCAAATAATAATAATAATTGTAATAAAATAGAATCTGTGGATATTAGACAAATTCTGTAATAGCTAACATTAACATAATTACTAACGTTAAAAATAATTTAAGTTTTGTGGGAAAAAAAATTCTGAAACTTAATATTTACAGAGGAGTGTGCTTATATTTGTACGTCTCCCTCATGCTATCACTCTGCTGCTTTGCATGATGGGTCACGTGTGTTAATGTAGTGTACATTGTTTGTTCACTACCTTTTGAGGTGCATTCTGGATCATTATTAGTCATTCAAACAATGTAAATGCCTAGTAGTCACTTTGGTCACTTTGGTGAAATATACAAGGTTGATGTGAGGCTTGGAGGTATGATACACGTACTCTAAATCCTGGTTCATTTTTACATTTAGCCTGATTTGATTTCAGCCATGATTTGTATTTAGTGAATAAGGCCCATTGAGCCTTTACACTTCAAGATAAATTAGTAGATAATAGAAATGCAAATGTTTTCACATGTATCACACAGGTTTGGTGTAGTGCTGTAGAGAGGCTGCATGATACAGGCCTGGAATACATTTCATGCACATACACACACATTGTGTGACTTTCACTCAGTGGACCAACTGCCTTCAGGCCTGAAGTCTTTGCCCTCATAAATCACTGATGTCATCAGGCTAATGCCCCTCCCTCTCCTGCTATCATCATCCAATCATGGTGCAGGCCAGCGTGGGATGTCATGGGGGTTGATTGGGAAGTTGGGAAGTGTGTGTGTGTGTGTATGTGCACATGCGTGCGTGTCTGTGGTAAGTGAATATCATTCTTGGCATTCACATGCACAGGGTTGCATGAAATGAGGGTGAAAGAGGAGATCAAAGCTCTCCTCTACTGGGGTACAGATGCACACCCACCCACCTCATGATCTCCCCCTCCCTCTCCCTTCACATGAATAAGCCATGAGGTTAACACACAGGATAATGTAGGGGTGCAGGCACGCACACATGCACACACTACACAATGGCTTTAAACCTTTACGCAAAAGGAAACACACACACACACACACACACTACTCACACAAACTCACACTGACACGCCAGACCTTTACGCACTGCATGCATGCACGCGCACACACACACACACACACACACACACACACACACACACACACACACACACACACACACACACACACACACGCTCTCTCTTTCTATCGCTCTCTCTCTCGCCTTCTCTCTCTCTCACGCTCTTAATCAGTGACAGTGAACCACTTTGATGCTACTTCCAGTGCTGGTTTGACTGAAATAGCAGAGATTACTGGAATCACAGTGTTGACTCACTAGACCTGTGTTAGTTAAAGCCTCTGAATTATTCAGCTAGAGTTCCACACACACACACACACACACACACACACACACACACACACACACACACACACACACACACACACACACACACACGCGCATTAACACTCAGTCTTTCACACAAACATAGACACATACACACATTTAACACTGCAAACACACAAGCATGCACACACTTCTGTTTGTGTTCAAATTCATGTTCACACGCACACACACACACACACACACACACACACACACACACACACAACCCACTCGCTCTCTCCCAGGCCGCCCTGGGCTGCTGTTAGTGGGCTGAACAGGGCTGTTGACGGCTGATTAATCGACTGGGGCGTCCTACTCAGGATAAGTGTGGCTAATGACCTGCTGAATAATTTACTGGGCCAGAGCTGGAGAACAGATGGAAGACCAAACACGCATGCACATACAAACACACATGCACAACTATATACTCAAATAAACTCGGGTACTGTAATCAGACACACACACACACACACACACACATACACACACACACACACACACACACACACGCACACACGCACTCTTACTCTGCTTTATTTAGGTATGTACATGTATGTACTGAAGGTCTGTACAGATGGACCTTCATATATCCATGCAGAAATTCGTGAAAACAAACACACACACACACACACACACACACACACACACACACACACACACACACACACACACACCAGCCTCTGGCATAGCAGCGTAGTTCCATCACCAGGGGTCTACGCTCCCTCTCCCTCCCCACTGTCGACACCTCTCTCCTGGGGTGCTTCACGTCACCACCGCCCCTCTCCCCTGATACTAGACCACCACCGTCCCAACCACTGGTCACTATCTGAACACAAGACCAGCTCACCAGATCCTACAACAGTCTGACCCAACACTTCAGCTGATTTTATAGACCATATTCAGATGTAATGGAGGCCATTTTGATCTTTAGCCTTACTTAGGGATGGTGGGGTAACCATGTCGCTGAGGGTCCCCCGAGTATAACATCAATTAACTCATTCCCTGCCTAGGACGTAAAAAACGTATTTTTTTCCAATTACCAAACCTGCCTAGGACGTAAAAAACTTTTTTTTTTTTCTTTTTTTTTTCAATTTGACCCAAAGACCAAGGAGATATGATTTTTCGAAGATCTAGACTCCCATCCACTTCCTTGTTAACTTAAAACTTAAAAAATCTGTTTTTCGGCTCCTGAGTACTTATTTTTTTTCAATGAAAAATCTCTGGCAGTGGGCAAACGCGGCCAGAAATAAAAAAAATATTATAAAAAAATAAAAATAATTCAATAAACAACTTAACGCTACCGCTAGTGTTTGGTCCATGGGGCGGCCATAGCTGAGTGGCACTGGTTAGTGAGCCCGCCTAGGGAGCCAGAGGCCCTGGTTGCCCCAGGTTCGATTCCAGGCCAGACCAGCATATGTGTCGATGACATGAAATTTGTCCCTGAGCAAGACTCTTAACCCCTAATTGCTCACAGGTTCTCATTGGAAACAAGACCGCAAGGACTTTCATGAACAACCTGTTAAAAGGAATTATCCTTATGGTACATGGTCACAGCCACAATGTGTACATTGAGGCAGGGTATCCAGATGACTACTTCATTTGAAGTGCCCTTGAGCAAGATGCTGAACCGCTCTACTTGCTCATGCTGACTCTGGATCAGTCACTTAAATGTACAGTACAGTACAGTACAGTGTGTTTGTCTGGCTACAAGCACTGACTCGACTTCAGCAGAGTTTCAGTTGTATGTCTTTGCTGTCGGCCAATAACCTTGTATCTCTTGTAAATGAATGCCATACTTTGTCATACAACAGTGTCGTGTAAAAGTATCAAAAATAGCCAATCTATAAGCTCGCAACACGTCGTGAGCTAGAATATCTGCTATCAAGCTACCCTAATAGAGGAAGGCGTACTTCGTTTATCTTGCCGCCTACTACTAGCACACCAGTGGTGCAAAAGCCTCCACACTATGCACAGATATACTGCACGCCATGGGAAATCTAATAAACTACATTTCATGCTTGCAACTTTAGTATTTACCCTACAGTTTGTATTTGTATGAAACTACATTATTGCGCAATAATTATTGCTCAATACTTATCAGTGCTCCTACGCAATATGCGTCACATTGTTCCAGTTACACAGTGCATGCTTGGACAATGCATGCTTCGTTCAGAAGAAATCCGAGCTAGATGTCTACAAATCCTAGTATAGGAGTGGAAGAAAGTGAAGTTTTTGGGGATGACGTCACATCCGTCCATTCCTTCTATCAGAGTCGAGGGATCATCCCTCTATTCTAATCCTATATTAAAATTGTCTTAAGGGAGGACAGGCGGGTTGGACCACGCCATCACACTCATGTCACCATGACTCAGTCATAACCATATACAGTACCATATAGTGCTGCACGATTCTTGCTCAAATGTGAATCACGATTTTCCTCCATAAGAATAGAGATCACGATTCTCACACGATTCTCACACGATTCTCACACGATTCTCTTGTAAATGTAAAAATATTAAGCAAAAGAAAAAAAAAAAAAAAAAGTCATTTAAAATCGAGATCGCATAGGTGTCTGAATCGAGATCACGATCTTTTTTCGATTAATCGTGCAGCACTAGTACCATATACTAAGGAGTTCCCAAAGCAGCTACGCCCAAATATGGAGTGTGTTGTCTAACCTCTGTGTCATCATGGCATCAGGCACAAACAAATCACTCAGCTCCACATATGATTGATTGAATACTTTATTAACAGTTTTCAAAGACAAGCACAGGGAAGTACTGTTCAATACGAGGTCTTTTAAGAGGATTTTAAACCCAAGAAAGCACAATGGCTTGTTTCCATTGGGGTCCTTTTGTACTGGCCACAAAAGGGGCCATGCCCATATATGGCCATATATTAATGACATCAGTGATCTCGATTTATGCCCATAAAAGCGACAAGGACTGACAGATACAGAGATCTCAATATATGGCCATATCAGTCGGCTCGGCTGTGCAACGTAGGTGTGAGGGCCGCGTAGCGGCCTGAACCTCTAGTTTCCATTATTTGTGAAACATTTTGAAAGCGGTTGAATCCATCTGTGTATTTCTATATATTTTTTTAGCTTTTGACTAAACAACAATAACTACAATGGGTCCACTGGAACACAGGATCTTTTTCCATTTCCTGAAAAGTAACGTTTTTTTTTACCTACAGGAACACAGGATCTTAACTGAAACCAGGAAGCACTGGTTGTTTCAGCGAACTGTGTTTTATAGAGATGTGTGTGTGTGTGTGTGTGTGCATGCGCACGTGCATAACCGTACGTGTATGACATGAGCATATGCATCTACCTCTCGTGCAGTTAGATATATCAGGGTTGTAACTAGTGCCATCTTTTGTGCATCTCCGTTACTCCGGCAGTATAGATCACTCCCATGTTCTAACATACACACTAACTTTTAATACATCTCATCTGCTGCCTTAAATCAACCTGGAGCAGCCTTTGATACCTGGGCCAGCTTTCTGTCTGTTTGTCTGTCTGTGCTACTGGGAGCCAGAGCCCACTCCTGCAGTATGTCCTACCTGTGTGTGGGTGTGTGTTTGTCTGTGTGTGTGTGTGAGAGAGGGAGAGAGAAAGAAAGCGCATTTTATGAATGTAAAAAAAAGACTGCGTATGAACGTATGTCTCTGTTCTTAATGCAAATGTTTTTCAACATGTCTGTGTCTAGGTATGTACTTGTATCTTTTCATGTGATGTGCTTAGGATGCATGCATGATGTGTGTTTGTGTGTTTGTGTGTGTGTGTGTGTGTGTGTGTGTGTGTGTGTGAGAGAGAGAGAGAGGGGGTGCCTGTGCTCCCTGTGTCAGCACTGATAAGCAGCACCAGGCCTCTCTTTGATTGTGGCCAGTGGTCTGTCAGAGCCCCTGCTCTAAACTGACAGCTTATCTCCATACTGCTTCCACTCCTCTTCAAGTCTCTCTCTCTCTCTCTCTCTCTCCCCCCCTCCTGTTCAGCTAGAGACAGGTTGACTCTCATATCACTGTAGTAATAAAAACAAAATCTAACCTTAGTTTAATTGGCGAATGTTGTCTGACCATGGAGACTAACACCCTGCTTCCCACACATGCTCAACTAGGAGCTGCCCAGTAGCCACAGACTTTTAACAGGTGGACGCTGAATAGCTCCACTGGAACAATTTAGGGGTCAAGTGTCATTTTGGAGTGCACACTGACAGTAGCAGTTTTTTTTGAGGGATGGGATCATAATAAAGGTAGTTGCTCCTGAACCAGTAGTATCATACCTGCCAGAGCTGTGCAGAGCTGATCTATGTTCAGGTAATTCAATGGGTTGTGTGTAGTCATTATGTTTGAGATGGTTAGTTTTAGGGCTGTCCCCGACTCAGGATTTATTGAGTCGACTCAGAGTTGCGGGTTTAACGCAGAGTAGATAGTCGTTTTATAAGGTAAAAAAAAAGAAAGAAGAAGCATGGAGCAAGTGCTAGCTGCTTTAAAGAGTAAACGCTGGCTTTTTTAGGGTCTGTGTCCTCGAAATGCTTCCAAACTTGCTGTTTTCACTTTCGCTTTCCACCTGCGATATAACCACTCCTCCACTTCTTGCAACGCGTGCTACTCCTGCTAGTTTACCGCACATGCACCCCCCCCCCCCACAAAAAAAAAGAAGTCTTGACTCAAGGAATGCGAGTCGACGTCAGGCTCCTCGCCCGACGCGTCAACTTTTAGGGGACAACCCTAGTTAGTTTCAGGTACAACTTCAAAATGGCTGTGGTTAAGCATTGGGTTACAGAAAGTTAAGTTAGATATATACGTTTTGTTTTTTTTTATCCCACGATTTTGTAACCCTACTTTTTACACCCAGTGCCAATTGTCTATGTAATCCTGGGCACTACCTTCCCTCTGCTAACCTAGGGAAGGGAGGCCAGGGCCGAGCTCATGCCTCCTTCAATGCATGAGAGCCAACTGACCTTCTTGTCACCTGACAGGGGAGAGTTTCCCTGGTTAAGACGTAGCGTGTGGAAGGAACACGTTATTCCAACCAGTTCCCTTCCCCTCCATCAGGCGCCCCGGCTGGCCAGGGGGAGGCAGTATAGTGACCAGGATTACTGCATGTTTTTGTGAGGGTACCTACCCTAGGAGACACGGGGAGAACATGCAAACTCCACACAGAAAGGCCCTTTCGCCAACCCCACCTAGGGTATGGGCACTGATGACGCGGAGGAGAGAACACACCCCCAGCGCCCACTGTCCCCTGCGGGAATCGAACCCAGGACCTTCTAGCTGTGAGGCGACAGCACTACCGACTGTGCCAAAGACCGTGCCAAAACCTTTATAAGTTTATAAAGGTTGTGTTCAGGCATTAGGTTAGAGATGGTTGTTGATGTCTGTGACGTCGGTCATCTATTACATATCATAGACATATGTGTCCATATTACGGCACGGTTTAAGCCCGATCCGACTATTGTTGACTTCCATCAGAAAATTATTAAAGTCAAGTGCTTAAAAAATATCAAATCTGATCAAAATTGTATGTGGAAGTACTTCATTGGCCTACTGGTACCGTGCACAAGAAAAATGACACTGATCGGTCCAGCGGTTTGTGATATTAGCCCTGGACAATCACACAGACAGACACAGAGTCTCACAGACAGACCCTCTCGTAAGACTGCTCTGCCTCTTACAGAGCCCCGTCATAAAAACGAATCTATAATCCATGTAATATGGTGTCATTAAAATTATTGGGTCCGGACTTAACAGCCAGCGCAAAATCTGGGCCTCAATACAAAACCCATTAAGAAGTTTTACTCTATAGGATAGTATCAGACAGATATAACAGATTACCATATTATCCTGCATGACTGACTGCTGCAGGGAGTCCATTGATTGGACGGAAGATGGATGTGGCCATTCCGGAATATTCTGTGTCAGGAAAATGGTCTCCTAATTACTCTTCCTCTGCCTAATGGGCTGCTGTCCCACATGGTTGCTGTTCTGACCACCATGTGCAGAGTGCCAAAATCAGCGCTTTTCTCACACAATAGTCCTACAAAGTCTCTAATTTGTATATTTATGCTCATATCATACATATTGGCAGTGGTGGAAAAAGTACTCACATTTTTCACTTGAGTAAAAAACTGCAATATAGAAATACTCCATTACAAGTAAAAGTCCGGAATTCAAAATGTGCTTCAGTAAAAGTACAAAAGTAAAAGTACTCATTATGCAGAATGTCCCATTTCAAGTTTTCAAATGTATGAACTTCTTTTGAAAATAGCAGATCTACAAGCAGATCTACAATGCGTCGCCTTGTAGATCGGCTATTTTCAAATGGCCATAAATGTATATAGGGCTGAAGTGGTTAATGTTTGTTTTGTAATAATAATCTAAATCTACAAAGTAACTAAAGATTTCAAATAATTGTAGTTGAGTAAAGAGTACAATATTTGGATCCAAGATGTAGTGGAGTAAAAGTATTGGAAATTGGAAATACTCAAGTAAAGAACAAATACCTCAAAATTGTACTTAAGTACAGTACTTGAGTAAATGTATTTAGTTACTTTCCACCACTGTATATTGGTTTGCAAACAACATGTTTCGCACTAGGTTTCTTCAGGTTCGTCGCCATACAAACGGTGATCTGTTGTCTTCTTACAGGAGTGTTATCGTGGGCCCCAAGAAAGCGGGCCTGACTCCGTCTCCAGGCTCCTCCTCTGCTGCTACAGCTGTCCCATCGGCCACTGCGGCGGCCTCCGTCTCTGGCAGCACGACCATCAACAACGTTGCCGTGGTTTCTGCTGGCGATGCTTCCCAGGTCACCTCAGCAGAGTCCACAGCTGGTGAGTGTGTGCCACACAACCTACAGTGGTTGGCTCTAACACTAATCGCACACGCACACACACACACACACACACACACACGCACACGCACACACACAGATGCATCTATAAAGCCTGATATACTGCAGTTTACAGTTTAGGCATTTAGCAGACACTCTTAATCCAGAGCGATTTACACTAAGCAAGGACACAAGATAATACATCAATAATACATCAAATGCATATAAATAGTAATCTAATAATAAAGTCATACATAAGTAAACCAATAATCTAATAATAGCTAATACATACGTAAACTAAGAACCTATCATCAGCCTACATTGAAACTATACACACTATAGGATGCCAGGTCAACAATGACCTGGCATCTGTCTATATAACCAACCTAATAGAATCTACAGCCTTGGCGCCCGCTGGCCTAGTGGTCCAGGCGCATACCGCTTACGCTGGTAATCCAGCTTGACAGCGCGTCGTGGGTTCGACTCCCGATCTCGACGACCTTTGCTGTGTGTCACCCCCCCATCTCTCTCCCCATTTCCTGTCAGCCTACCTTCCTATCAATAAAAGCAGAAAAAGGCAAAAAAATAAGAATCTACAGCCTCTCTCTTCCTGGAAAATTGGCATGCTGAAATAGAAGCCTTGTTCTTGTATAAAATAAATCATTTTGAGCACACAGAAATGGTTCCATTTTATAATGAGCACTAGTGAGGACTAACTAAATGAAGATAAGGTTGAAAATGGGTGACGTACACCTTTAAGTACTATCTTTAACATTTAACATTCAGTCTGTCTATCTGTCTCCAAAAAAAGTTGAAGTTGATGTTACATTGATGACATCTTAAGTCATGATTAGGCCTGCTTGGCACATATAGGCCAGGCCTAGAACCTTGTAATTGCAGAGGAAGTGGAATATATTGGCCTGTATTCATAATATTCATTGATGATGAGTGTACAGTATAAACTGTGGTCAGACGGTCAACATTTGCTTTTCTCTTTCATGTTTGAGGGTTTAGTGTATGTATGTATTTGTAGCGTGTGTGTTAATAAGCGCATGTGTATGAATCTGTCACGTGTGTGCGTGTGTGAATGTGTCATGTTTTCTCACTGAGGAGTGTGTCTCTGTGTGTTTAAGGGAGGCGGGGGGGGGGGGGTTACTTGAAAAGAGGGTTTGTGTGTTATAGGAGGATGTGTGTGTGTGTGTGCGTGCTTGTGAATAATGACCACACTGCATGGGCTGCCGCACGAAAGAGAGTAAAGCATGCCTGAGTAAATATGTAGCTGTGTGCGTACGTGTGTATGTGTACATCCATGTAACTGTGCGTGTTTGTGTGTGTGTGTGTGTGTGGGTATGCACAGCTTCTGTCTGTGTTTGTTCAGTGTGTATTAGCTGTGTGTGTGTGTGTGTGTGTGTGTGTGTGTGTGTGTGTGTGTGTGTGTGTGTGTGTGTGTAGAGTGTGTGTGTTTTAGTGAGAGCAGTGGGAGGACTAATGGAGATCAGTTCATTTACTCCTCTCTGTTTGAAGGAGCTACTTCAACTCCAGAGGGAGGCTCCCAGCAGGCCCACATGGCTGCTTAACACACACACACACACACACACACACACACACACACACACACATTCCAGTCTGCTCCACTCTCCTCTCCCTGTCATTCCATAAGAGTTATCCCTGCTTGGAGACTGTCCCGGTTGGAAAAACAAGCTCTCCCTCCCTGCAAAACAGCAGAGGAATCCCCCCTCTGCGTCTCCTGCTCCATATTCTGCTGGGCATTGCCTGTATTTATGAGCCACACTGAAGTGAATTTACAGGCAGATCAATCAAACAGCCACTCTGTACCCTGCGTGTCTCCGTCCCACAAATGCAGTCGTAAAAGCTTCTTTATTTTCAAGTGTAATGAAACGGTCACACAGAAATGTGCAGAAGGAGTTAATTGGTATGTAAACGACCTATGGAATAAAACTAATTGAATAGTAATTGGAGCATTACTTACTTCATATTGCGTTTTCCACTCCGTCTCAGCTGCAGCCGCTGTAGAACTAAATTTTAAAAATGTTGACGTCAAAGAAGTTATAAAACTGGTCGGAAAGTATTTGGTATTAATTTAGAAGTTCTTGTTTTAGTTAAATTAGTTAAATGAACACTGAGGATTCATTCTGTGTAACATTTCGTATGGAACAGCATTGTGTGATATAAATGTATTGTTTTGATATAATATAATCCACAAGGATTACAGGCCAAAATAGAATTAATATTGGTATATGAAGACATTTTTTAATGAATTGAATAAAATCGAACTAAATAGACCCTTAAGGATAAGAGTTAACCACTTAAGCCCTTTATACTTTCATGTACGCCAAATAGCGTAAATGGCTACTGCAAGCTCATAACGCTTCATGATCTTTGGGAGCTTGTAAATCGGCTACTTCAGCTATTTTATTAAAAGATTTTAAATATTTTTGAAAATGTGTGAAAAATCTTGACATAAAAAAAACTGAATTGCTCAAATGAAAACCGAGGACTGCACTGTGTACTTTTCCAGTCAAAGTGGCTCTGAGAGGTGTGAGTGGTACTGCCGTAGGAAGACGTATAGTGCCAGGAGTACATCATGTGTTATCTACACATAAAATTACACTACACTCACAGCCTGCTTGTCCTGCAGGGCCATAAATCCAGCCCTATTCTCTACATTTGAATGGAGACCACTGTATTATTTCATAGAAGGACGTCTGTGCACAGATTTATGGCGCTGCCCTGTCGCTCGCTGGTGTAATGTATTGGTGTGTGTGTGTGTGTGTGTGAGAAAGAGAGAGAGAGAGAAGGAGAGCTACAGTAGAGAGACGGTTGTGTGTTTACATGCATGCATACGTTTGTTTGTTGCTGGGCTTGTGTGTGCATTTGTCTGTATTTGTATGTGTGTGTCTGTCTCTGTCTGTGTATTGCATATTTCTATATTTCTAACTGCATGTGTGTATTAGTAGTTGTCCTGGGTCCAGAGTAGACTAATCACAGAGCTCTCTGGTTTCCTCCCAGCAGCAGGCCAGGGTCCAGCCAGCACCAACCTGCCATCTGTCCCTACCCTCTCCCCTATGACCCAGCACACCGCCCCCAATATGAGGTGATTCATCTTCACACACACACACACACACACACACACACACACACACACACACACACACTGTACGTTTTACATGAAACATGCAGTGCAAGCACAGAAACACACCCACGCAGACATACAGCAGAGGCATACACACTCGCATGCACAGACATAGAAAGACGCAAGCGCACACCGAGACACACAGGACACACAAGACTGCATGATCTGCTTTCCCTTACATCTGCTGATTGTTTTTTTTGTATCTCATAAATGTCTATTACACACATTTATTAAAAGGTTTTAGTTACACTTACATTTCTAGTGATCTTATTCCATTTGTGCTAACTGCACTTGACAATGTTTTATGCTTTTTTATGCTTAAGTACTGTAACAGGGTGATACTGTAGTATTACTTTGTAGCTAACCTTCTCATAGACTAATACACTGGAGTAAAAGTCATTGTAAAATGTCATGCTAGTTGCTTTTCTTATATTTCCTTGAATTGTGTTTCTTTCATGGTGTTCTGTACGTTGCCCACCTCGTTGTGTTTTTGCTGATTGTTTGTATTGTTTTTATTCAACTGTGTATTAACCTACTGAAAGTTATTGTAATTACACAACTAGTCCATACCCGGGGATGTGCGCAGTCAAAGTATTTGCAGACTTTTAGTTATGTATGGGCAAGGCCTGTGTTAGATGTCTGCCTAGCTGTAACAGTTCCAACACACACACACACACACACAGGGCCGCGGACCCGTTGCTCCCACAACCATGAAAAGTTGATGTTTGAGCGAAGCTATGTGTGCTATTAACACAACCTGGATTAGACACACGCACATATGCATGCACGACCCGTCGCCGCGTCGTGGCCCCACAGCGAACACACACACACACACACACACACACACACACACACACACACACACACACACACACACACACACACACACACACACACACACACACACACTTAACCACTTAACCCTGTATACTTCACTGACAGTGGTCCCCCAGTGCTCTATACTTGGTCCCCCCCCCCCCCCCCTCTACAACAACTCTCTTCGCCGAAAATAGGCAATCTACAAGCTCACAACGCTTCACAACTCTGCTACTTTGCAGATCTACTATATTTGCCAATTGTCTGCCTTTTATGACCAGAATAGGTTAACTACTTTTTTGGGTAAAGCACTGCCACTGTTGTCTGTTGTATTTAAAGCTCTATTATGTAATTTTTGTGTGTGAATATAATGTTACTTTGTCAAATCTGTATGGTAGAGTATGTTAATACAATAGAACTTATACAGTTGGGGTGGTTGTATTTGGTCTCCCTGCTCTTCTGCTGAGACATTTAGATCCTGCGTCTAGGTTGGACACGACCTTTGACACGTTCCCGTTTCTGGTTTGACACAAATTTTGACCTGAAGGTCAAAATTTCAATTTCTCCCCAGAGCAAGCAGGCAGCCTCTATTAGCTCAGTGGTAGAAATTTCAGCACTTGCACAGGGTAGAACAAGAACATTATATAGTGCAGCTTTAATGACTGTCTTGTTTCCATGTGTGTGCAGCATCTCAGAGCGTTTGGAAACTGCCCTGGAGAAGGCAGCTCCCCTGCTCAGAGAGATCTTTGTGGACTTTGCACCCTTCCTGTCCCGGACATTGCTGGGCAGCCATGGACAAGAGCTCCTCATCGAAGGCACCAGTGAGTACATTTATCTTTAGCAACAGTAATCAAGGGGTGCAACAGTTAATCAAACAATTGATTGAATCAATTATTTAAAAAAGAATCGATAATTTGCTGATGCTCGGATCAAGAGTTTATTACGAACATCAATAGTATGCATACAGTCAATGGGCATTGGCACAGTAGCCATAATGATACTAATAACCCCGGGACGCAAAAAAAGGGGCAGAGTAAAGCTCATGTTATACTTTTATCCTTTTTTATATGTGTAACACACTATATATAGTTGAACATCAACATAATAATATGTATATCATACATGAGCTAGATACTGTAATTATTCATACATTGATATCTCCACATGTGACATGGCCTGTAAGTGTAATCTAATCCCAGTCTGCTGTTAATCCAGTAGTGAGTTGAGCTCAGATCTGCTGGCCAAGCTTAAGGCTCCCAGAGGAGGGGGCAGTCAAGGTCAAAGGTCAGGCCACTAATAGGAGTGTTTGGGATGTCTGCTGCCACCAAACAAAATGGAAAGTTGATTGATAGCTGCAGCGGGAGGGGTGGCGGGGAGAGTTGGTGTGCGTGTATATACTGCGTGTGTATTCTGCCCATATACACATATGTGTATGTACGTTTGCATGCACAATGCATGTTGGATCACCTGAGTATGCAAACGCATGCATGTGTGCTTGTGTGTGTGCATGTGTTTATCTGTGTTCCTATCAGACAATGCACATGTAAAGTATGTCTGTCTATAACGCACAAACAACTGACCAAATATAGGCTGGTCAGCCCTCTCTGGTCCGCTAGCTGCCGCCCCACAAACCTTGCACGTGCGCACACACCCACACCCACACCCACACCCACACTCCACTCCAGGGCCCTCTGCCCTCTAAAAGCCCAGGGCTCAGCATTAAGGATCAATGAGACATATGCTGTCCATGTCTCAGCCTGTAATACAAGGCCCAAATATGTATTAGTTTACAGTAACATCATGTCGGCTCATTAGACCCCATCAATACTATCTGCTCCCCTGCAGATGGCACAAGGTTAGCCAATCCATGTCACAATTTGCGTGTGTGTGTGTGTGTGTTCATCTCTCATGCCTTGTATTTCTTTTAGTGCTTTCATGTGCAAAAGCACTTCATATGCATCAGTAAGAAGCATTTCATACAATGAGAAGCTAGGGAAGATAATTGTCTATTTCATTCTGAACAGTTTGAACAAAACCCATTGATCTGTCTGTCTGTCTGTCTCTCTGTCTCTCTCTCTCTCATTTCTCTAGGTCTGGTGTGTATGAAGTCCAGTAGCTCTGTAGTGGAGCTGGTCATGCTGCTGTGCTCTCAGGTTAGTTTGCTGTATGTGCCCTCCTTCCCTTCCCTTCCCTTCCATCCTTCCTCCTCTCCTTGTCTCCCGGCCTCCAACCATGTGAGTTATCTGCCTCAGGGTGGGTGCAGTAAATCCAGCCCCAGGTCAGAGCAGTGACTACTCTGCATCTCTTATCTTCACCACCTCCTTCTCTTGCTACCTGTTCTCCTCCCTTTTCACCACGCATCACTGCACCAAGGGAGGGCAGGCGCCGGGATAGCACAGAGAGAGAAGGCATCTTTCGGCCACAGATATCGGCTCTTGGGTCAAGGGGTGGCCGACCTGTCTGTGTCACCTCTGACCCAGAGCACGGTCCCCTTGCGGTTGGAGGCCAAGCTGACGAGAGGGGATAATGTTGATTTGATGCCTCTTTGCATCGATCCTTCCTCCCCTGCCTGTTGTCTTGTGGGTGTTTTGTTGCCAAGTTTATTTAGCTGATGGAAGGAGCCATGAATACTAATGCAAGGATCATAGACAGCAGGGTGTAGGCCGATCCATAATCAACAATATCAATACAGCACTCTAACAGAGAGACCAGAGGAGGATGGATGTCAGGGACTGAGTTGGTCGGCAATAGAGACACAGGGAGACTTCAGTGTTTTTTTAAAATAATGTTATTTTTTGTCTTCAAAGGCATGGCCGAGACTATGTTTTGCACCCCGTCCGTCCGTCCGTCCGTCCGTCTGTCTGTCCGTCCGTCCGTCCGTCCGTCCGTGGTTCCTTCTTTGACCAGCTAATCTCCGGCACCGTTGGCTTGATCGCAGCGAAACTGTGCACACACACTCCCTGGATGCCAGAGCAGAATCTCCGAGCTGTGTTCCGTTTTGAACAAAATGCCTAGGAAGAAATGCCACTTGAAATTTAACATAAGTCGGCCTCCTAGTGGCGCTATAACATGTGTCGTGTTTTTACCTATAGATGCACCGATCTGTTTAAAACTTGGTATGCGCACTCCCTAGAGGCCAAGGAAAAACCTTTGCCCTGCATTTTTCAGATCTGCCATTTACAGTATTGCGCCACCAGACTTATGTAAAAAAAATATATATATATTACTCCTTCAGATTTTATCCAAATTTCACACAAATCGGTACACATGACCTCTATAGTCATGTGATCAAGATGGATCTGTTTGATTTTTTCATATTCCATCCTGATTGGCTAAGATTGACATTAAAGTTTGCAGGAGTGGCCTGTTTTGAACAAAATGCCGCAAATCATGAACACGGCGTCCAATTGTGTTGAAACTTTGCACATACTTTCGCACTACGTTGAGGTGCAAATGACACCCTTTTAACATTGCCCTATTATAGCGCCACCAGGAGGTCGATTTTTGCAACAAAAAATATACATAATATTGCTACAAATTTTGTCAAAACAACACGCAAATCGGTACACATTATCTCTATAGTCAAGTGATCAAGACGGATCCATCAGATTTTTCATATTCCATGCTGATTGGCAAATTCCGAACATTGCTGGCCCACAATAACCTACCTGAACTGGCGGAGGGAGACCTGTGCTCTGAGGAGCACTTTTTCTATTTTCTTTATTTTTCTTTCCTTTTCCGATTTTTGACAATTTTCAACAATTTTCAAAATGCGGGCCCAAAACAAATGAGATTCAACTTAAGATGCGGCCATTGGTGTCCTTCATCCACTGCATCCACTGGAGGGCTTTATGGTCAGTCTGGAGAGTGAATTCCCTCCCCAGGAGGTAATATTTGAATGAGTGGAGGTCCCACTTGATGGCCAGGGCTTCTGGGTTGTTACCCAGAGCCTGCTGAATGACCTAAAATGCTGCTATTGTCTCCTTCATCCACCGGAGCTGGTTGTTGCGCGTTTTCTCGGTCATGTCTATGAGGACAGCAGCTCTGTCTGATAGATTGGGGATCAACAGGTGATAGATGCCCGCCATGACCAGGAAGGACCTCAGTTGCCTCTTGGTCTGAGGTGGAGGACAGGACTCGATGGCGTGGATATTTTGGACCTGTGGGTTTGATCACCCCATTCCCGATGATACTCAATCTCAGACCTGGCGAAAACACACTTTGCCTGGTTAACGGTGAGGCCCGCAGATTGGAGTCGCCCCAGAACCTTCCCCAGATGTAGGAGATGCTCCTTGATGACATCACAATGTCATCAACATATGCACATGCATAATTATAACATCCTCTCAATACCTGATCCATAAGTCTTTGAAAGGTTGCAGGGGCTCCATGCAACCGAAATGGCAGGACTGTGAACTCGAAAAGCCCCCACGGAGCCAGAAACACTGTCAGTTCTTAGACCGCTTAGAAAGAGACACTTGCCAGTTGCCCTTGAATAAGTCGATGGTGGTCAGGTACTTTGCCTTGCCCAGTCGCTCAATCAGGTCATCAATACTGTTGTGTTGGTTAACACTTTACCTGCCAATCACGAGTATAACCGTTGATGAAAAATACACCCGTTTACTGCCAAAAAAATCCATCCACGAGTATAACCGTTTTTTTTTTTTTTTTTTGGTCTTTTTTTTTTTCAATTTATCCACACAGAACCAGAGATATCACGATCCAAAGATTTCTAGCTCCATTCACTCCTTGGTTAACTTATTACTTTAAAATCCTGTATCTCGGCTCCTTAAAAAAAAAAATTAAACACTGGCACTGGGGGAAGTAAAATAAAAAAAAACCTCTGGCAGGGAATGTGTTAAGAATCAAACTTTTTTTTGTTTTTATTTTTCCATATGTTGCAGACAAAAATACAAGCATATGACATTATGCACGACATCTTATTCCCCCAGTCCCCCACCCCCCACCAAGGTCATAACAAGACAAATGACAAGACAAAAAATGAATAAATAATAATAATAATCACTTGACAATAAAGAAAAAGACAAGACAGACAAACCAAACAGTTTAACTTTTTGACAGAATATGTTGTTCCTTTCAGGTCAAGTTAGACAGTTACATTATTGAAAGCAATGAATACAAATAAAATGAGAAAATATATATTTCGTATCCAGCCGTCTATATCTTGTAGGCCTCCAAGCCAGAGGCCGACCGAGTCAGATTTGTTGGGCGTTGTCAGTTATACAAGGGAGTGTGTATTCAAGGTAAAGGTATGTTTTCAACAAATTCTATAAAAGGGGTCCAGGTTTTAATGTATCTATCTTTGGAGCCACTAGGATTATATCTCAATTTCTCCAAAGGTATCATAGAGAGTACCTCTTTGACCCACTGTTGGAATGAGGGAGGTTTCTCTGATTTCCATTGTCTAAGTATCAGCCTGCGAGCCATCAGCGTAGTGAATGCTACGGCATTTGCTTGGAGACCCGTGAGCCGTTCCCCGATTGGAGACACCCCAAAAACGGCAATCACCGGGCAGGGATCCACCACTCCACCACTTATATAAGAAATCGCTTAAAAAATCCCCTCCCACAATCTGACTAATGAGTTGCACGACCAAAACATGTGACCCAGCGTGGCTGGTTTGTGCTGACATCTCGGACACCCAGCCTCAAAGCCGGGGTAAATCTTGGCTAATTTATCATTAGAATAATGAAGTCTATGTGTAACTTTAAATTGGATAAAGCTGTGTCTTATGCATAAGGAGGTTAAGAATCAAACTTTGACACAGAGTCAGAGTCGACCATGTCGGGGAGGGAAAGAGAGAGAGAGAGAAAGAGGGAAGGAGTGCCAGAGAGGGGGATACAAGCAAATACTAGTAGTAACAATAACAATAAATATAATAGTATAAGATAGTTTATAATAATATAATAGTTCTTACTGGAGCATTTGTCCGTAGCGTTAATTACGGAACTCGGAAATGGCCATATCTCTGCTAGATCTCTGTTCCTCTTGCTTTTAGGCAAAACAAGCCTCATTGAAACGGCCATAACTTGTGAATGGAGGATCGCGACCGGACATTTTTTTCCCCCCTATACTATGACAACCCCGTGGGTGTAATGAGCCGATCTCCGTGAGGACGGCGGTCACGGATAATATCATGGATAAATCCATGATTTTTCAAAGGTACAGTAAAATCACAGTTTTTGCTGGCAGCAGTGGTTCACTATTACACTATTACTCTGGTAGTCAAAGTGTTGATATCGTCCGATAATATCGGGGGGAGGGGGGCAATATTATCGTACATCTCTAGCTGGGGGTACTTCCCTATGTTGCTGCTGGGGTGGCCATCACAATGGACTTCTGGTGAATCTGGTCTTCAGGTACTTGGTGCTTCTATAAAGACCACAATTTGTAATGGAAGTATTGTCTATAGCAGCTAACTTGTTTTTCAATTAAAAAAGTACCCACAAACTGCTTGTTCTCAAGTTCTTGCTGTGTGTTTAGATGATTACCTTTCAGTTCTTGCTGTTGAACACACCCTCTTACAATGTCTCTTCGTCTCTTCATTTATGGTTTTTATAGTAAAACCAAGGAATTCAAACTAACATCTATGACAGCAAAGTCTCTGTAATACTGAAACAAAAATTATCCTACTCGAGTCTCAGTTTCATACTCACACATGCAAGAATACAGATGTCACATGCACACATACTGTAGATGCAGCCAGGGCATGCATATATGTTACACAGACATGAATACACAAATCTCTTTTACACACACACACACACACACACACACACACACACACACACACACACACACACACACACACACACACACACACACACACACACACACACACACACACACAGGTGTACGCTCACAGCCAAGGACAAGTAGTGTTCCTAACGGTTTGTCTTTACTATTCAAAGCAGTTCATGAAGGAAAAAACAACAAACAGATGATCAGATACTGAACCACATCTGATTAATGACACCTCGCTCAACACTTTATCAGTTTTATTTTCAAAAGAAATGGCTCCTTTCATCCGTTTTCCTTCCCCATCACCTCTCCCCGCTCCTCCTCGTCTCACCTCCACCCTATTTACTTCCCATTACTCACCTCACTTCTCCTGTGAAGCAGGTAATATAGTATAGTGAGATTGCACATCCGTTTGGGGTGACAGCGGCCATGCATGGATTTGGGCCAGTGGGACGCGAGGAGCTGGAATAAAGGGGGGAGAGAGCGAGGGAGAGAGAGGGGAAAACAAGAAAGTGAGAGAAAGGGGGGATTGGAGAGAGGGAGAATGACAGGTCCTAATGTAGCTATTTGTCATATGTGTCAGGCTGTTGTTTAATGCTAATCTAATCAAAGGCAGAATCTGGCTGTGATTGTCCCCACGCTCAGCTCAGACCCTGCCCCCCTCCTCCCCCTATAGTCCACAGCAGTCCCAACCTGTCCTTATGTGTGTGTGCTTGTGTGTGTCTGCGTGGACACACACACACACACACACTCACACTCACACTCACACTCTCTCACTCGCACATGCGCTTTGATTTTACTCTAATTTCCCTCCTGTGCACCTCCTGTGTGTGCATACACACACTCTACACTAGAATAGCAGGAATTGGTCAGTGTGGTGCTGATTGCTTCAATAAATCACCCAACCAGATGTGCTCCCAGCTGATGCAGATGTAATTGTATTGTTGTGTTGAGCGGGAGGGGCTGATATGATCTACCTTTCACCAGGAAACACACTGGGCTCAATTTACAATGCATAATTGTGTATTTGTGTGTGAATGTCTAGGGGGAACATGTGTGTGTGTGTGTGTGTTCGGTATGAATGTGAGAGGGTTAGTGAGAGTGAAACCGGAGTCTGTGATTGATGACCTTACCTAGTAAACTTAGCCGAGGCCCTCTGGCACAGGAAACACTGGGATCTCACACACAGGAAGTGCCTCTACAGCCATCTTGTGCCTTTCTGCACCTCTAACCGAGGGCGGAGACGCAGATGATTTTGATTGATCTTCATCTCCCCTCCTCCCCCTTTCTCTCTCTCTCTCTCTCTCTCTCTCTGTCTCTCTCTCTCTCTCTGTGCGATGTGATACCATCCCAGTGAACATTTTTAATTAATTTCTCCAGCACTGTGTTGAGATGGAGTGTGTGCGGGGTCAGAGGTCCGTAGGCTAGGGGCCACAGAGGAGTTTTTAATCAGGGCTCCTGTGAAAGATGCATCGGTCCCCACATCAGGCGGCCATTGAGGAGCGGATGGTAAACAGCCATTTGATAGCGCCCCGTTTCTAAACAACTACCGCCGCGCTCCCAATTAAAGAGCCATTTTGATCAGATATTAAGTGTTGGGGTGGTGCGGGAACCTCGCTCTGATCCACTCTATTGATCCTCATACACACTGCTGCATACACAAAGTGAGGATTAATGATAGGATGGTAGTAACAGAGTGCTGTTTAATACAGTATACTATGCTTATTACTGGCAGGGTTCCCTCTGACCAGTGACTGACTGGGGGCATATGATAATGCTCAGTGATTGGATTACAGGCTTTTATCAATGATGTTATTGAACGGCTGTTTGGAGATTATCTGCTATCAATGGTGTTGGATCTGCCCGACAAAGGGCTGCTTGCTTGGGTTCAAGGTAGAGTGTGACCGGGTCACAGAAGGTGAATAAATGTTGTGGTGTAAAGAAGAGATAAGTGGTGGCTTCTCTGTTAAACAGGGATTGTAGTGAGGGATTTAAGAATTTTGGGCTCCGAGACAGATTGTACTGAACGATTTAACCGCTTTCAACCTGGTGGCTCTATCTTGGACATGCCATTTTATAGGCGAATATTGTAAAAAATAAAAAAAAGATCTACAAGCTCAACGCAATGAGCTGTGATTTTGCTGTGATTTGAGTGTCTGTTATTTTCGCTAATCATTGTACAACAAATCGGTTTGCTAGATTAGCTCTGGACATGCACACACACACACACACACACACACACGACCCTCTTATAGACAGCTAGATTCTTGCAGGGCCACGCCTTAAAAACCCTCAATACTAAGGCACAATTGATGTAAAAACTAATCCATGATGAGGGATGTAATGTCTGAGACATTGTCGTACTTCTGCCGGTATACTGTATGTATCACTGCATGAGCATCTATATGGAGCTGACTGAAGTCCATTTCCATCACATATTTCATCACATATTTCCATTGCAAGTCAAACAGACAGACATTCAGTTGCTTTTATGCGTAATTCATGTTACATTGTATGATAGTGTGACACACGGAAAAAGCAGATCCACAAGCTCCCAACATGTTGCATCTGTGACGTGTTGTAAGATTGTATATTTTGGGGCGAGGGACAAAGTATAAATGGGGCTTTAGAGTAGTAGAGATGAGAGGAAAGTAATGGTTTCTTCTACAGTACTTCAGACTTGTCTTGCATATTGCATGATAATCATTTGAGAGTCCTGGCACTACTACAACACATGACCCTAATTCACATTGACGCTCCTCTCTCTCTCTCTTTCTCTCTCTCTCTCTCTCTCTGTGATATTTACAGCTGGTGTTTGTGTGTTACCTGTGTGTGTGTGTTGAAGTCTCCCTTCCTCCCGAAAGCATCATATGAATAAATAATAATGTACCGTACTGGTCTTCCCTCCCGTTCTCCTTCAATATCTTCTTCTTACTTTCCCTCTCTCTCTCCCTCTCTCTCTCTCTTACCCTCCCTTCCCCCCTCTCCCGGTCAGACCTCTGAGAGATAATTTCATTGCGGAGTGGACAGTACATGATACACACACACACACACACACACACACACACTCTCTGTCTCTCTCGCTCTCTCTTGTACGCGAGCGCGCGCACACACACACACACACACACACACACACACACACACACACACACACACACACACACACACACACACACACACACACACACACACACACACACACACACACACACACAGTCACATAAATCTAGGCAGTAGCTGCATTTGTGTCCTGTAGATCAGCCATTATTGTCCGGTCTTCTGTCAGCCCATCCATCCTGCTGCCATTTATCAGAAATGCATCCTGTACGCACAGAGTGGGAGAAGAAAAACTGGGACCCGAGGTGTGTGTGTGTGTGTGTCTGTTGGAAGGGCACTAGTTATATGATGACAGCTGAGTCCAAATAGAGGCACTGCTCTCACAGTAAAAAAAAAACTAAAACAAGCCAAGCAATTTACTGTATTTCCAGATATTTCTATCTAAATTGAACTTCAGCGTAATACTAGGAAATGCCGCTTCCTGTTTTTGCCACTTATTATAATTCAATCTTATATTTAACACTTTTAGTCAAATAAATTGGAGATTACAGCTTTGTTCTTAAATCATGATTCAACCATCTCTGTACATACAAACGTTTGCAAACTGAACTAGGGTTGTCGTGGTGCAACACGTTGTGAGCTTGTAGATCTACTACTTTCCCTTTTTTCAATGTTTGAAAACTTTGATTTTTTCCCCCTATAATGATATGCCCAAAATAGGAATGCCATGTTGGAAGTGGTTCATCTTAAAGACATCAACTCAATTTATTATGTCAACATTTGTTCGTCCATTCCCAGTGCAGACTATATTGACGTCAGATAATCCTGTACCAGCCATTCAATAACGGTGATAAGGCCTCTAATCCAGTGTTGTCGCTGGCGGTCCGTCACACAGAGAGAGTGGATCCGTCCATCCAGAGTTAACCTGTTTAACAGATGGGGAGCTCCTCTCCTCCAGTCAATGGGTAGACATTGACTTCCCCCGAGCACTTGGCTCCTTCTCCTGACCCTTGGCCCCTCGTGACCTCCTGGCTAGTGCCAGCGAGTGGAGGAGGCGCAGAGTTTAACCCCCCGCAGGCAAGGGAACAGGCCAGGAGCACACGGTCGCACGCAGAATCAATATAATGACCTAAGAACTCTGGGAAAACCATCTGAGGTTTAATGGCTTCTCAAAAACAACCCGGTTTTAGAATTAGACCTAATTACGGCTCGAGTTAATGCGATTTTTGTGTTTTTTCATTTAGCTTTACTACCCACTGTTTAAGTTATTGGCATGTATTTGGTACTGTATTGGTATTGAGTTATTTGCAACCTAAATGAAATTTCTAAGTTACAGTACTCATTTGGTGCAGCGTTGGTTATTTTATTTTGATGCTTATGTATCGTTATTTCTAAATATAAGGTAGGCTCAAGTACTCTCAAAGTGTGAGTATTTCTAGCTGCTGTTGTTATTCTGTGCATTGATAGTGAGTTATTTTGTTAGTGAGTTATTGATAGAGCAGTGGAAGCTGAGGTTGTGCTCCCAGAGAGACTCTGCTATACAAACATTCATACCTGCCTCTGTCCTTTCTTAATCACTTTCATCTTGGGCATGTCATTATAGGTGAACATTTAAAAAAATATTAAAACATTTTCATTTTAATTTTTTTTAAAGATTTTCAAACATTTCAATATTGCTAAATCTACAAGCTCACAACGCATCGCGATGAAACGCCCTGTGAGATTGTAGATAATCTATTTTCTTTTTTTTTTAAATTAGGGCTTAAATAGTTAAATCACATTTGACATATCGCGTTGTATGAACCATTTAGACAACCCGGAGAGGGTGAGAGAAGTGGCCAGGAATGTGGTTAAAAACCAGGGGGGACAAGAAAATACTTTCCCCCGCTCGCTCCCCTCGCAGTCAGACCCTCTGCCCTGCTGCGTAGCCAAACACACACTCAAGGTTCAAGACCGGTGCAAATCAAAGTGTTGTGTTCTTCCCTTCTCCTACACTTGTGAAATCCTGAGTGTCAATTTAGCCATTTCTGCACTCTCTGTGTTAAACAAACGCTCAGTATTTTTGCAGTGTACCTCCTCCCGTTCCCACGGCGCCCGGCGGCCTGCTACCAGTGCCCCGTTTTTACAGCCCTGCCACGCGGCTCAGCGTTAACTACCAATGCTCCCTGACCGCTCTGGTCCTCCCTTCGCCGTCCACTACCGCCTCCTCCCTTTCACTCTGCTCTTCGAGGATATCTGCATTCTTTTAAAAAGGTACCTCTCCATTGAGACTCAGGCAAAACACAGTAACACCAACTGGCACTTAATTTTGCAGGCTCCCTGCCGATGCCGGCTATGTAACTAGAAGTGGTGGGGGTTATGGTGGGGGGGAACTCTTCCTGACAGGAAGTGAGGGCTAGCTGAGAGAAAAGGGGTGGTGGTGTGGAATGGGTGGGTTCAGAGGCTCCTAAGAACATTGAATGGCTTTTAATTTGGCTCCCAACAGTTTTTTAGATTTTTTTTCTCTCCTCTGAATCTGAGCGCCAGTTTCAAGTAACCTGGTGAGCAGGGTGCAGGGGTGTCGAAGCAGCGTGAATCTGTGGTTATCTAAACCAAATGGCGTAATCGTGTTTCAAATAAATGAATTTCCCCGACAAAGCCCTCTCCTACTGACAGGCAGCGTTGCTGCAGTGTTTTCTTACCTGGCGGGTCCCTAAGTTATAAGGCTGTGGAATGTAGTCGTCTGACTCTCTGCCTGGCCGTCCCGCTGACATAATGGGCTCCGGACTTCTCAGCCGCGCTCTGGGGGTTGGAAATTTATGTTTCGCTTTACCCCGTTTCAGAATATTATGACGCTGAAGTTGGTTCCAGCGGGGAAAGAGGGAGAGAGAGAATATTTTCATTTGTGCACCACACAATGTTGTCATTGTCTAGACATGTAATTTATAAGACAGGTTTTATGTTAGTTGGGTCAAGATAATGATGGTGTACCCTGATTTGGTGTATGATGCATACAGTTGTATCCAGATGCATATTACAGATTTTCATCTGGATCAGAAACACATCCTGCTTCTCTAGATTATTTTATATGTAGATTAAGAGAATAAATGAGGCCCTGGATCTTTAACACATGATGTCAATGTACACATTAAAATCCTAATTTTATCTTTAATTACCTAATTCAAAGAGGTATTTTTTATAGGATTAATAAAACAATATAATATGATAAAAACAAATAGCAAAAATATCATATTTCAATAATAACTAGAACTGTGAGAGGGTGGGTCATCTAAAAAGGTCAAATTCAAGCATAGATGCTTGGTTTCATTACTGCAGTTTCTGAAACGTTTGTGCGTGTTGAGCTTCAGTGTAACAGGGATGTTTCATAGTCAACATCTGTCTCAGAGTGAATGTGCACAATTTCTCAAGCTAGTCACTCTCCTGGACTTTCAGGACATTTTGTTGAGCTGCAGAACACACTGTATATGAATCATGCTCTGGTCTATGAAGGTGGAAAGAAAGAAACACGAAGAAATATACGCCTGTAAATGAGTTTCCTGAGAATCCCAAGTCATTTATTTTAAGAAAGAATGTGGTTGGACCGTAGTGGTTTATTTTTCTTAAGAAACTGGACTTCTGTGCCATCCAAAACCAAATCACATATTTCACAACACATTTGAGTATTTTTAATGGAGTTCTTCATTCATCATAACATCAGACTGAGATGATGGACTAAATAACAACCATTTTCCACACAAAAAATGGAAAAGAAAAACATTGTTGAGTTCCCTTAACTACACCCTAAAGAGGACACGTCAGTAACAAATGATGTAATAATATATTGCAATTCTGTAACTGAATAAAATGATTGATGAACATAATGCTTTCTTTGAAGCATGTTGGCCAAATTAAACAAAGGTTGTAAATCTTTTTTCCTTATTCATACTTAAATGTTATATTCATTTCTTATGTTTGTATTTCCTAACCCCTCTTTGATAAAATTGCAGTACTGCACATCACATGGAAATCAGACAACAAATGATGACCAATTCAACAATCCTTTTAACAACATGATATGCGTAGGCCCAGTTTTGAATTTAAATTTAGGAGTTACTGCATTACAGCCAGAAGTGATTAACTAAAAATATATCTGCTGTAGAGAAGGAATTTAAACAGGATCTGGTGGAACACTTTGAGCACCTCAGTAATGACCCACAGTAAAAGACTCTGGCTTAGGAGTTACATACATTAATATATAAATAAAATGGTGTAACAATATATTAATATACTGTACTGTATATACTGTCACATGCAAACTATAATTTATATATCTATATCTTGTCCATTCCAGCATGTCCCTCTGCAATCAAATGCACATTGATTATATGCTGTAATGCAACTAACACAAGCATCATACAATAAGAATTATTATTATTATTATTATTATTATTATGAATGGCCAAACTCTTTCTTCCACTGTTTTATTTTGATAGTGTAGAAATGCTACAGGAGAGTGAATAATAATTATCAGCATTTCTTAAAAAACGCACCAATTTATATTTATATATAGACCTTGCATACATATAATTCAACTCTCTATAAATACGTTACAAGCTGTGGTAGAACAAGATACAAATGTAAGATATAGAACCAGTTGTGGTCAATAACACTGTTGTGAATCTGAGAGGTCATGTGGTGACCCTGCAGCGTAAATATTTGGTCTCCCCGGAAATATTCCTTTAGGTGCAAATTTGATCACACAAACACCGACGCGAGAGAGTCTTTCACGTGTATGTTTTTGTTAAACCAGGCAGCGTCTGTGCACACACTAGCCGATTGCTGAGTGTTAACGCATGCACAAGTGTTAAATGATTCCTGTACGCACAACACACAGCAAGGCATGAGAAAGGAAATGAAACCAGTCAACCTACTCATCAATCAACCATAAGGATAAATCTAAATTATGATTGATTGTTAGCAAATCGGATGGATTACACCTCAAATTAATTTGTCTTTTGTCTTTGATGTGATAATTATCTGTATGCGAAAGACAAAAAAAGTCAGAGTTGATAGAGAAATGAACAGAATCCCCTGTCCATAAACACGCAGGTCCCATAACTACAATAAACCACTTCCCTGTCTGTCTTTTCTCCGCTTATCAACGCACAAATGTTTATTTCGAAACGTCAAAATATCTCACCACCTCTTACTGAGATGTAAATGGTCATTTTTTAAACCGTGGACACTTGACGGAAAGGTTTTTATCTCGCGTAATTTATCAAATATCAAACATGTTGAGCACAGATGGGAAAAATCCATGCTGTACGTTTCTCTCCTCCGTCTCACTAAATGTCACCCCCTAACTGAATTCAATCCTGATCAAAGGAATACAGTAGTTTTTGGAGATGTATACATGAGCTTCTTTCGTTCTGTAGAAGAAGGGGGGCTTCAATAGCTCCCATGCAGGCCCTTTTTCATTCTTGACTCTGAATGCTAGCCGTGCCACGTTCGCCACACGCTCATGAGGATTTATACTCTTGTTGTCTCATCTAAAGTTCAATTTCCCCAGACCCTTTAAAAACAAACAAATAGTTGTGATTATGACTGATGGCAGCATGGAGCACAATCGACTTATTTATTTATTTGGGCAAGCCAAGGCCTCTCTGTTTTCTGCGTTTGGGTGACCCCCCCCCACCCGCCACTCCTCTCTCTCGTTGTGGTGAGTGCAGAGTTTTGAAAAGCAGTTTTCTTTTTTTTTGTGCCGGGCAGGCCTGCGTTTCGTCAACGGTGGTAGTGGTATATTTAGAAGTTGATTATGGATAATCAGCTATAATGACGGAAGTGCATGGCATGTGTGTTTAGACTCAGTGCCAGCGTCATCGTGGAGGACAGACCAAACAAAGAGCTGGCTTATTGACATTCACATTGAGGCTGGCATTTCCACCAGCAGGTCGGAACACACACACACACACACACACACACACACACACACACACACACACACACACACACACACACACACACACACACACAGACACACATGCACTTGCACTTGCACAAATATCTAGACATACATAGGCACATAAACACAAAATTCGGACAGAAAGAGACACGTACAGACACACTTGATTGCATCATGCCTGTTTATTTAGATATCCACGTATACATTTGTTATACAGTGGTACAGACACATATAAACACAAACAAACACAAACATTGCTCCGAGCAAACGATTCCCAAGCAAGACCGTTTAATTTCCCTGTACGTCCCATCGAACAGCGGCAGATCCCCCACGCATGTCGACAAGATTTCTCCGATGGGGATCAGCAGGACAGCGGTGTTCCTGCGGACCCTATCATCTATAGCGTGAGGTCAGGTTAAAGGTGACAGGTCACAAATGGCTGCTTGTATCCTCTCATCAGGAGTTCTGCGGTCATGGCCTCTATTGCCGCCATAAAAGCCGTAACACTTTGACCAGGGCAGACCACAGCCCCCCCCCCCCCAAAAAAAATCCAATATTCTATCAGTGACCCCCTCTTTGTCACCAGGAGATGTCCCCACCCCACCCCACCTGATCAGGGTCATTACTTCCTTAATTCAACTAGAATGCCATTTCTCAGCTCATAATGACACCATTAGTCTCACTGCTACCTTTGTCCACAGTGCTGAAAATACCAATGGGGTCCCTTGCCTCTTCTTCTCATCAGATATAATTAAAAACAAAGAAGACAAAGAAGAAGAAAACAATCAAAAGTTCATATTTTATTTGGTTTGTGTCCCAAAAGCTGTGCTTAGTATATTTAATAATTTTTATTTATTGGTTTTAGAATGTTTATCTAAAATGCTTTTCACAGTTGCAGGAAAACATTTAAACGCCAGGGAAATACTTTCACTTTCCATCATTTGTATTCCATAGTTTTCCAGAGAGAGAGAGAATGAGGTCAACTATGAGGTTCTTTACAAGGAAATATCTTTGGTATTCGAGACACTGACAATCTCAGCCGGAAAATTAACATCAGACATCAAACATTTAGAAATGCAGTCAAGATTAGTGGCAAAGTTCACAGACATACAGGACTCACATGCTGACTATTACTGTATATGTACATGGACAACAGACAGCACTCACCAGCTCCATGTTCTGGACTAGGCTAGTCTAAAGTTTTGGCCCAGTCTGGCCTGCTCTGGTCTTGAACATATATCCCTCCCACAGCAAGCTGCTGCTCATGGTAAATGTCCTTCAACTGGAAGGCCCCCGGGGTGACTCTCACATACTTCCTCCCTGAAGCCCTATAGCCAGCTTCAGCCACAAAACAACTCTGCCAGCACTCAGCTCCAAAACAGTGTTTCCACTCCGCCCAGACTCTCTGCTATTCCCTCTGTGGCCCTCTCTGGGTTTGAATGTATTGTAAACACCATCAATGCCAATATGGCCTGCCGGGACAGAAAGCACTTCTGAATAAAAGGTCTAAGATGTCGTTTGTTGTTTTCCCCTCGTGAAAAGTACAGTTGGTTACAGAGTGACGGTATACAGGCCTTTCAGGGAGAGTGGTTTATGTTGCTTTGCCGTATGATTGGTTCTGATGGGTGTTTTTTACGTTTGGTCCTGTTTTTGAGGAGTAAAAGCTGCACACGAAGTTGAAAATCATCAAACATGCGCAAACACTTGTGGATGTGTATTGTGAGTGTTTGTAAATGAAACTTTCCTTCCTCTTTGTAGCGCTGATACGTCTATTTCCCCTCCTGTGGGCTCCCTGGGTTTACTGAAAGACTACTCTGTACATAAACACAGAACTTCCCCTATCAGCTTTAACACATGATGAGAGCAGAGTTAAATATGCATGCTAATATGCACACACACACACACACGCACACGCACACGCACACACACACACCCCTAGCCTTTGAAATAAACACAGCCAAATACGTGCTATCAAACTAAATTACAAGCATTCAGGTACATTTTCAGATTACTAAAGAGTTCCACTTGTTTTTACACTTTTAATTTATTTTTAAGATTTTTTTTTATTTTTTACTTTCACTCTCTTAACACATTGACCGCC
Source organism: Gymnoscopelus braueri (assembly GCF_963280865.1). Lineage (NCBI taxonomy): Eukaryota > Metazoa > Chordata > Actinopteri > Myctophiformes > Myctophidae > Gymnoscopelus > Gymnoscopelus braueri. Next base: position 41,056,372 of record NC_137604.1, read on the forward strand.
AGAGGTTAATCTCATAATGTACTCACCAGTGCCAACGTTTTATTGTTGTTTTTTGTTTTTTTCACGTCGCCACAGATCTTGTTAAAATCCTTAAGATTGAGCTGTGCACTGTTTGTAAACATCGCGGAGATCTCACTGCTTCTACCAGTGAAGACCACGTGTCAAACGGAGCCGCCATGTTTGAGTTCTGACCGTTTAAGTTAACATGGGAAATGCGAGGATGAAAAACTACATGTTTACAGGGGCTTTTACAGGGGTTTATGTGTACGACTTAGAATGGAGACAGACGGGAAACAAAAAACGTGATCGCACTTCCGGTCGATTTCGGGTGGTGTTACACTGAAAATGGTCCCCCTGGAAAATTGAAAAAAAAAAAAAATCGAAAAAAAAGGAAAAAGCACCACAGCCCGTAGGCTACGGGATCGGCGCTTAACCGTTGGATTTAACGGCCCGTAGAACTACGGGCCCGGCGGTAAATGTGTTAAACCCTGTAGACAGGTTTTACTTCACCAGATTCTGTCTTTTCAACTGCAACTTTCAAAGACATTCAATTACATTCCAGAGGTTTCTGCAAATTATATGAATGAATCTACAGTGTTGCATGTTCAAGACGTGATTAATGATTTTATTATATACTTTTTTTAGACGAGTAGAGCGGTACTTCAAGTCTTTTAACCTGAGGTTTGTAAGACATTTTTCTCAAATCTCCCCTGAGAGGAAGGAGTGGGAGTAGCTGTACTGTGAAGTTCAGACAGGCCTCCTGACCTTGTTGCTTTATTATTCTTTTGACGCTCGTGTCGGAGGTGTTGAAATATTGAACGGAACACGAGAGGCGATGACCGCCGACTTTCTCTCTCCCTCCCCGTTTTTTCTTCTCTTCCCTTTTCCCCCGTCCCTCTGTCATCCGTCGGAGTTGAGGATTTAAAGTCACGCTCGGTTGTGGTTTTGTTTAATTGTTTGGACTGACACCTCCAACCATAACGCCGCTCGGAGAGAGCCGTGGTAAATGGATGCCGTCTCTGGTGATAAATGTGTCCACCTCACCACACTCTTTCCTTTACCTTCTACCTTTACAGCGTTGCGCTTGCACACGGCAAAATCCTCAGCGTTAACCATTATGATCCCTCACATCCCTATTCTGGGCATGTCATAAATTGGCAAACATTCTGCGAAAATAGCAGATCTACAAGCTCACAACGTGTCAAGACGTGGCGGTTTGTGACACGGCGGGTGCCAAGTGTAGACCAAAGTATATAGGGTTTAGGAGGTTAAGGGTCGAAGGATTTACTGTGTAGTCTGTGCTGCCAGAAGAAGTAACTTTATCTCTTTCCTTTTAATTTACTAAGGTATACACTCGTGCAGTAACCGTACTTGGATGCCAGTTAGTGTCAGTACTACAGTATGACGTCAGTCATCTAAATATTTGTTGTATGCAAAGAGTATAGCAAAGAGACAGATACACAGACAGAAATTTATACAGTAGATAGTAGGCCAATGCCCATTGGGAACGATGCCCGTTGGGAATGATACCCATTGGGAACGATGCCTGTTGGGATTGGGAACGCATGCCCCTTCAGTTATGCAATACCCATTGTACACATTTGTATGTATGTGTGTGTCCCTTTTATGCCCGTATATGGAGATGTCTGTCTGTCTGTGTCAGTGTGTCTGCCTGTGTCCCTTTTATACCCATATGAGGAGATTATTTTATCTGTCTGTCCTTGTGTGTTTATGCCCATATATGGAATACTGTTGTGTTAACATTGAGTGTTTCACCATGCCTTCATTATTCTTTGATTACTGTCCTTAGAATTAGTTCAATGTACAGTATGCCCATATAACACACTAGAATGCCAAAAAATACATCACTTTACAACATGAAACCTATTCTGGGCATGTCATAATGTGGCAAAAATTGTTGAACATTAGGCAAAAATGGCTGATCTGTAAGCTCAACAACGCATCGCAACTTGAACTTGTAGATCGACTATTTTGCCGAAGGTGTGTTTTGTAGAGCAAAAACGGGAGGAGGCCTAGTATAGAGCCATGGGGAACTGGTCAACCAAGTATAGGGTTTTAGTGGTTGATGTGTCGTTACAACACCATATGAATTCACTATGTATTGAGTCCTGGCTTTTGCACTGATACTGACACTTTGTTTGTTCACAGGAGTGGCAGAACTCTATCCAGAAGAACGCGGGTCTGGCCTTTATTGAGCTGGTAAACGAGGGCAGGTAGGTTATTGAACACCCCCCCCCCCCCCACCGCCGAGACCTACCGCCGATCCCACTGATTCTACAGTGTCGACCTCTCCTATCTCTTCCCCAACAACACCTCTTCATTACCCTCCCATCCGTCCGTCCGTCCGTCCATCCATTCAATGCATCCCTGTCTGTCAACTTCTCTCTACCAACGTGTACACACACACACACACACACACACACACACACACACACACACACACACACACACACACACACACACACACACACACACACACACACACACACACACACACACACACACAGAATGGTCATCAATAGCACACTGTGGCCCTCTGGGCCCTCAGTGTCCCCAAGGCACCGCCGACGAGGGCCTCTATTGAAGGTTCAGGAGAGTAGAAAATCAATGGTGAGACGAAAGAGGAGCCTGCTGGGAGAAGTGAGGATGAAGGGGAGCCTGAGTTCAAGGCTCAGTTCAATACCCACCATAATCCCTGAGGGGTTGGGAGAGGAGAGGAGAGGGGTTGGGAGAGGAGAGGAGAGCGGTTTGGAGAGGAGAGAGTTAGCTGACAAGGATTTTGATCTCTGACTCCCCTGTGAGTCCGGGGATCTCGGCATCATGTCACACAAAGCCACACAGTCCTCCATCATCCCGCTCTTCTTTTTGTCACTGTGTCTCTCCATGTCTTTGTCCTCCCATCCCTCTCTACTGTTTTCTCTCGTCTTTTTGTCATGTTGTTCCATCCCTCTGTCTATCTGTCTTCCATCTATCTGTTCTTCTGTCTATCATCGTCTGTAATGACAGCTCAGCCTTCATCCTGCTTTGGGCATTTGTCTCTCACCTTACTACTGTTTTGACCTCTTGCTTTCTCAAATCCATGTTGATGTTTATCGCTTTTCTCTCTTTCTCTCTAACAGTCTTCCCCTCTCCTAACAGAGCTCTGCCTTTCCTACCGCGCTGTTGTCTTTAGACTGCAACTACCCTCCATTTTACACTTACAGGGCCACACTTTACATTATCGATCGCTGGCTTTTGGCTTTAGTGCTGGCTAATCCCAGCTAATGCTAATGAGGCCAGTGATCCACTCTGCGGTTTACTTTGGGGAGGACAGGGTTTGTAATCCACTGAAGAGGCTGGTTAATTCAGCTATAACTCACTATTATTAGTGACTTAGTGAGGGGATTTACAATGGAAACCTGAAACACTACCCGACCAGCTCCTTGCTTTAAATGGGTGTGGTTTGGTGTACATGTCTGAGTGAGTGTGTTTGTGTGAGCATGCGCGCATGTGTGTGTGTGCGTGTGCGTGTGCAATGATGTGCAGGAATACATGTGTATTTCTGAGTGGAACTGTTGAGTTGAGTTGTTGAGATGAGAAGAGATTACTTTGTTGAAAGGTGTAATCCATGTCATGACAATACCAAGACAAATAACATATAGTCCTATGTTGTTAAAATTACTTACAAAATATCCACATTATCCATATTATTTAATATGATAAAGGTGGTGTCATTTACACATTTTATAACACTGTTGAACTGAATAACAACACTGCTACCATATGTCTGACACATGTAAAGACAGAAGTGTGTGTGTGTGTGTGTGTGTGTGTGCGTGTGCGTGCGCGTACACACCACCAGTATGGATGTCCATATGGGTGTGAGAGAGCAGGGCATCATAAAGAGGTCCAGTGGCTGGGTTATTGATGGTGGGGGGGATATAGAGGAGGTTATGGAGGCCCCACCACCTCCGCTCCCCTGCTGCCCTGTGCTGAAACAGCAGGCTTAGGTTTCATCCCGGCCCCTGGCCCTTAACCCCCCCCCCCCCCCCCCCCCCCCACTACACTATCCCAACCAGGGGCCCCTCCTCCACAGCTCTTGTCCTGTTATTGTTTCACTTTGCGCAGGCCTGACCTCAGGGGCTGTGTAGTGGTTTCTCTGACCAGTTTGTGTGTGTGTGTCTGTCACACACACGCATAGTCTTCCAGTGACATTTACACAGTCTGTCTCTCTCTCTCTCACACACACACGTGTGTAGTCTCCCGTCACACACACACACACACACACACACACACACACACACGCACACACACACATGCAAGCATGTTTTATTAATACAGATAAAGAGGGGCAAGTTACATATGTAGCAACATGGACGGGGTCCTCCCCTCCTTGTCAGATGCATATCATTAACAAATCAATTAGCACCTCCACCCCAGCAAAGGCTTCCTCTGCTCCCGTGTCTAAATTAAATTTCCTGCTCATTTTGCACGCTTCAATTTGGTTGTTTCATGGCTATTACATGGCTGCTCTGCCAGGCCTTTGTACCACAACTGCTAAGTTGTTCCAAGTTACTGGATCTTGTAGTGTTAAATACATGTTATGAAAACATACAGAGTCCTCACAGCACATACTTGTCACCTAGTGGCTATATAAGACATAGATGCAAACACTGTTCTGCACTCAGAAACGTAGCATTTTCTATGATTTATTGTGGTGCACAGCAGCAGTAAGAGATGAGCAGGCTATACAGCCTGAAGCCTTCATCAGCGTTTTTATTTTATTGCGTTGTTTCTTTTATTCTAAATAAGACATATTAATTTAATTAATTCAAACAGCCACAATCGCATGCAGTAAATGACTTCCAGAAGCACTCTGCATGATAATGTACGGTGAATAACTGTCAATTTAGTTTGTCATTTTTCATATAGTTTGATATATTGTTCTATTCTGTTCAGTACTGCAAAGATACATTCTATATATGCCAAGGCAATTGTATTTGTATAGCACACATCAACAACAAGGCAGTTCAATGTGCATTACACAGAACATCAAGCATCACGCCACATAGTAAATTGCGTTGTTATATACACGTTATTCCAGTGCTTTGATCTCTCTCTCTCTCGCTCTCTCTCTCTCTCAGATTGCTGAGTCACACTATGAAGGACCACCTGGTGCGTGTGGCCAACGAGGCAGAGTTCATCCTGAGCCGCCAGCGGGCTGAGGACATACACAAACATGCTGAGTTTGAGGTGAGACGCTTCGGAGGGCAGACACCCACACAGACACACCCTGGCCTGTACCTCCACAGGCACAAAATGGCTGCACTGTCAAATTCTGACTGTCCATCTAAAGCTGTGCTCTGTAACTTTCTTGTCCTACCCGGGATTCGAACCCGAGTTCCCCCACACAAGTGCTGATTATTTGTGTTTGTGCTTTAGTTTTTAACCGCTGAGCTAATGGAGCATGCATGCTTGCGAGAGGGCGAGAGTTCTGGTATCCGCGTAGAGCACCAAAAATATGCAAAAAATAAATGTTTTGTATTGTTGGAAGATTACATAAACCAAGCATTTCATTATGTTCAAATGAATGCATGCTTCATACAGAAATATATAGCACAGTATTTAAAAGTAACCAGCACACACAGATATACGGTACCTTGACTTACAGCAACACACACACACACACATTTTTTTCATTCTATAAATACCAAAACAAATGACCTTCTGTTTAAGCAGCGCTGTGCTTGATGTGATTTCCGAAGTGTAAGATACAGTACGTGTCTGCAATGGCAAACATTACACCAGTGCAAGAAAAAACTAAACATTTTACAGCTTTAATTGGAGCCTGAGTTGTAATGTTATATTGTATCATATGTAATGGTGACATGAGGCGTCGTGAGCTCTTTCCTCACCCCTGTACCGTGAAAAAGCAGCTTTATTTACCTTTCCCCGCTTTCTTTCTGTAAGCTCCACAGGAGCTCGGGCCATGTCCTACTGGGACAATAAAGTGTGTTTGTTGCTCTAGGCGTATCGCATTAAGCCTGCTTTGATAGGAGAGGTTGATAGCTTGATATTTTTGTGTCCTGTCAGGCCGTATTTAATAGAAACAGCTGAGAGGTAGCCCAGCTCGCTGACCCATTGGCTAGCTTAGCCCTGTCCGTTCAGCTTCCTGCTCTGTCACTGCGAACCCACAGAATAAATGTTTACTCTTCAAACACAACACTCTGCTGCATAGTAATAATGACACACACACTTTCTCACATGTATGTATCTGCACGCACGCACGCACGCACGCACGCACGCACGCACACGCACACGCGCACGCACGCACGCACGCACGTACTGTACGCACGTACGTATACCTGGATGCTCATGGAAGCATGAGCACAAATTCACACAAGCATATACAAGTACCCACACGTACAGTACATGCACATACATGCACATTATGGACTTTCACACTTTATACACATTCACATATCATGTGCATATATATGCACACACTACTCATTTGCACACATGCGCACGTTTGTATACTTATACACTGACGCACGCACATTATACACAGTCACACACATGGGGGTAGATTGAGCCTGGAGATCATGCTTGGCGCATATCGTTAGCCAAACATGGTGTAGTTTTAATTTATTCTTGAGCCTCTCAGTCTCGCCACAGAGTAGACTCTACCTCTCACCCCCCACCCTCTTTCTCTCCCCCTTCCTCCCCTCACCCCCCCCCTGCCTGCTTCCCTTGGCGGCTCCCAACACAAACCTTACCATTCACGTGCGGCCGCAGCACCACACTTGATATCCTGACCTACGGGCACCCCTGTAAATGCCCCCTGCCCAGCTCTGCACTGCTGCGTGCGTGCGCGCACACACACACACACACACACACACACACACACACACACACACACACACACACACACACACACACACACACACACACTGTATATACACCATTAGGCTCAGCTAGTCCTTAAATGTTCATTTAACTCTCACTTTCAAAACTTTATTTACACTTTTAAACTCTGAGTTAAATTAACTGAGAGAATAACTGAGTCTTCACTCATAACAAATGCCGATTCTTCTATGCAGGTGTTATACAATTAAGGCAAGCCGTTAACATCCTAATATGCCTTGTGGTATGTATAAAAATGCTGAGCAGGCCCAGTTGACCTCGATTAGATCAAGATGGCAAGAGAAAAAGACCCAAGTGACTATGAAAGAGGGTTCATTATTAGGGCACGGATGGCAGGAGCTTCACTCACAAAGACTGCTCAACTGGCTAGTGTTTCACTAGGAACACTTTGCTCATTACTCCGCGAGTAAAGTGCACAGATTTGCATTTCGATCCGTGGGGAACACATCAGCGCATATACGTTCGGAAATTGTGCACATTCAATGACTTTGATGCTCATGCATTAGTGCGATTTGCTGTGGGGGGCATGGTTTGGGTCAATTTGACCCCTCAGAGTCACTGCAAATCTGAACATAGTTATTCTGAGTTGACACCTTTACCTGAGGAAACCACCTTTCTATCCTGATGGGAGTAGTTTCTCCAGGATGACAATGTCCCATCCACAATGGAGTCATTCATACAGTATGCTATGGCCTTCACAATCTCCAGCTTTCAACCCACTTATGGGAGATTTTGGACCATTGTGTTAAGATCCCCCCACCACCACCACCAACACCATCATCAAACACCAAACTTTTGATTAGAATGGAGTTCCATCCCTCCAGTAGAGTTCCAGATCAGCATGTTCAGGCTTCGGTACCCAGAATTGACTGATGTCATTCTGCTATGATTATCAATATTGTGACATCAGGTATGTACATATTTGTACATACTGTACCACCTAATACTGTGACCTAACCGTTGACTAATATTGTGGGATGGGATTCTCCATATATGGGCATAATCTGGGAACACAACCACATGTGTCTCCATTTTATGGGCATGTGATGTGCCGATTAGTACTGACGTTGGGCATGTCCGTATTTGGACTGAGAAGTGCTACCTTATCAGCCTGCCCATCATTGCTGGGTTTATTGCGTTGCAAATAGCCAGTCCATATATGGCCATATATTCACGGGTGGTTAACAACGATGATTTGCGTATTGCGATGTCATACATTTATAACCCAACAACAGGGATTTGCGCTGACATCGGGCTTGTCCAGTCCATATATGGACATATTTGCCAATTTGTGTCGATGTCGGGTATTTCCAGTCCATATATGGGCTCTCCCGCCACAGACTGACACACAGAAAACACACACACACACACACACACACACACACACACACACACACACACACACACACACACACACACACACACACACACACATGTATACACACACACACATTCTCACAGAAATAATTTCCTGCCCTTTCCTGCTGAGGCCCTGTCCATTATACTCCCTACGGGGGTGTATTTTGCCACTGACAGGAATACGGCATCTTCCCCTCTCTCTCTACCTCCACATCCCTCCCTCTTTCATCCCTCCCTCTCTTCAAACCCTGTTCTCTCCCTTCCTCTCTCCATCTCCTGTCTCAGAACCCTGCAGCATTAAATGCTGCAGACAGTCCTGAAGGGGTTGACTGTGCGTTCAAACCCAGCGTCTTTTCCTCCACCTCCCTCCTCCGGCTCTCGTCTTGCCCCCCCCACCCCCCAGCTTAGCAGTAAAATGTTCTGCTTTCTTTAAGGTTCAAGGAAGGGTCTCTCTTACAGTCAGGGCAAAAGGGGGCGGGGGGACTCACGCAAGTGTTGAAAGTCCATCAGAGGGACGGGCCGGGGAGCGAATGGAGCGCTCACATGTCAGTAGTTTTGGCCTCAGGTTGCCGTGTTTCACAGTCTCCCACGTTCTCGGGTCGTCTGCTTTTTACGTCCGCCTGACTGGCAACACCCGGGGCCTCCTGACCTCGGGTCTGTACCCCGCCTCACTCTGGCTGTCAGTCATTTTTTAGAAAGAAGGTGGACTCTGACTAAACTAGTTGCCCAGTAGTCATCATCAGCAGAGCACTGCAGAGTCTGGTTTTAGATGCAAGAGATGTGATTCAGCGGATTTCACATAAAGGAGCAAGTTAAGAAAAAGCTCACATTTTTTTGTAATAAATGCCAAAAGCGTCAAAGGGTGTGTGACGTGCTGTGTATAGTGTATACAGAAAAAATGGACCTGATTTTACTGTGCTCATGCCAGACCATGTTACGCCACGCCATGCCACGCCATGCCATGCAGCTGTTCTAGGCTGAAACAGGAGAATTATAAGGAGGATTGCTGGCTGAGAGATGACACATATGTATGTCACACACGCACAATACATGACAAGCTGAAATGAGCCTTTTTCTGCCATAGCCTGAAGCCATGCACACTGTCTGTTCCCATATCCTCATCTCTCATCGCTGTACCTCATGACTCACCAGCATCAGAGCCTCTTTGTCTTGACTCGTCCATATCAACTGTTCTCAACTTTCCAAATCTATCTAATTGGTGCCCGTGTGGTTTTACGTGGGTCCATCCTTTCTTCTTCTTTCCATATTTTCCTGTCATGGCATCCACCATACAGGTCTTTCTCTGTATGTGTACACTGCCAACCTAGATGGATCTCCTCTGATTTAAGTTCATGCACACATCACGAGACGATAACCACAGGAGCGGTTGATTTGATAGCATTCAGGTCATAGTTGTACATAAGCTGCATTCAGCTTGTGTGTATTGTGCTGGGAGAGGAAGCTGGATGTGAACGCTCTCTGACATGCGTTTGGTAACAGAGTGCCGGGCTGACAGGCATCCGAGGAAACCAAGGACAAAGCTTCCACTTCTCCATTATTTAGTAGTTCAGCTGCTTTCTCCTCTTCAGGCTCACAGCTCTACATTGTTTTATAAAGACATCCTGGACAAGACGGCCTGTGCTTAGTGGTGCCATTCTGCTCACTTCACATACCTTAAGTACAGTTTTAGATCAGGCCATGTAATTTATGTTTAATCCAAATCTCCTGGAAATGAATTCCACATAAGAATCGTTCGTATTATTATAATTTTTTTAAACACAGTAATGATACTTTATATTAACACATTGAATGCCAAAAACGGTCCGGACCGTTTTTGAGGGTCCAAACGAGAAGTGCCGAAAACGGTCCGGACCGTTTTTGACCCAATTCTATTTTTATACATGTGGGCCACGTGGGGCGCTAAAACGAAACTTTGACATCACCCAAGCAGTTTCTGAGAAGAAGAGGCTGGATGTGGCTCCATGTCAAAAATCCTTCCGGTCGGCGTTTTCAATGTTATCTCCTTGATTAAAAGCTTAATATCTCCATTTCTTTTTAATGTGGTGGAAACGAGCCGTTTTCGATCGGCGATCACGCTGCAATGGAGGGTCGCGTTGGAAATATTATTGTTCCAGGCGTTAGTCGGGACCCTCCGCCGTCTCGCACGCACGCTTTGTTTACATGCATTTCCGCGTCGGGGCTTCTCACAGCACGAAATGTATAACGCAAGTGGATGGAAGAAATGCTGGCACTCAACGTATAATATTTTAATAAACCTCTGGCACCCAATGTGTTAAGTCATTATGCCACTTCATTCCTCCCCACACGCATTTGTGTGTTGTCACTGCTGTAGTGAGGAGCCTCCACCGGGAGGACGTAGAGCCTTTCATTGTCCTACTCCTCCCGCCCAACACTCCCTGCTGACAGGTGCTGCCCCAGCGCGTAGGAATACGTGCAATGGCAATATCACCCTCCCCACCGGCATCCCTCCCCCGAACATGGACCAATTTTAGACGCTCGACAAAGCCGGATGCACCACGGTGGATTTGAACCCACAAGCTCCATGGTGGTGGGCAGGCACTTTACCACTGCGCCACCCAAGCGCCTAAAATCACCCTAAGATTATGTGATGCTATCACTGATTTGAGTTGATTTGAATACAATAGAAACTTTGTTTGCAGAGCGACATTACAGAACAATTAAATCACTCATCAATTCTCATACAAAACACTATGTACAAATTGTGTTGAACAAGTGTGATTGTAGTGTTTAAAAGGGCCATAGCATTGCAGAAAAGCCTTTGTTTTCTGGCATTGTTCCACATGTATGACCAGAGTAGCGGTATTAGCTGCATGAGCCCATATTGACTTTGTGTCGGTCATGCAGTCCAAACCTCTGTGTCATGACCTCTGAACCCTCCTCTCCTACAATACACAACTAATTGAAAGCTGTAACTTTTATTTATTTTATTTCTGAAAACCGATTTAACGCCAATTGCGGTATATGCCTCCCCCCTTCCCAATTGTCCAATCAGACCTTGATCAGATACCCCCGTACTGTGGCTCAGCCCAAACTATGTTTCACAATTGAATTTGCCACTTAAATGTAGTTGCTCCTCGGTGACCTCTGAAAAGAAGTGAGCCGCTGATAAGTCGGGGGGGCCTCTGATATTGCCGTATTGATTTTTGCCTCCATTCAGCGGCTCTAGACCGAGCCTCTCTCCTGAGCCACCGGTTTCATTTTGCACTGCCACAATAAAAATAACAGGCCAGTGAAACATCCCCCCTGGGGGGGTAGTGGTGGGGCAGAGAGAATTTGATATGTTTTTCAGCTATCTTATATTATTTCTCCTTCAGGTCGGCCGGTTTGTGTAGAAGTAAACATTCATAAATACATGAGTTACTATGTTACACTGACACAGGGCAGGCAGGTCACCCTGCAGGTAGCTATAGTATCACTTCATGACACCCCCTCCCCTCCCCACATCTCTCTGTCTGTCTCTCTCCTCTCTCTGTCTTCCCCGTCTCTCCCTCTCCTCTCTCTGTCTCATGGTGCTATACAGTATGTTGGCCCTCTAGCCTTTATTTAGAGGGTGGAAGTTAATGGCAAGCAGGGCATCAGAGAAGTGAATTATTCAATAGATAAAAGCATATTTATGATGGCTCTCTGTCAGAGTTCATATCCTTGAGACGGCAGTGATAGAGGAGTGCCTTGATTTAGATAACATACACTCTCCATCTGTCTCTCTCGCATCTAGCATCTCTCCTTCTCTCTTCCATTCTCTTTCATCTTGTTTATCTCTCTCTCTCTCTGTTTTCCTTTTGTCTCTTTTCCACCTGTCTGTTTTTCTTTCTCTCCCTCTCTCCCTCCCTCTCAGTCTCTCCTCTCTCTCTCTGTCTCTCTCTCTCTCTCTCTCTCTCTCTCTCTGGGAAGGGTAGAATTGAGTTATCTGCGGCACTGGGAGTAAGTTATTACAGCGGTCCCAGGGTTAGAACACAGATGAAGATAACTGGGAGGACTGGAAATCCAATTACCTTCTGAGGTTCTCTATCTAATAGGATCCTTAATGTGCAGGAGATCTGCAGATCCACCACACTTTACTGGATGGAAGGAGAGAGGGAGGGGATGGAGAGAGAGAGAGAGAGAGGGGTGGTTGGTGTGTGAAGCAAGGAAAGGAAGGGAGAAAGTGCTAGGGGAGGGAGAGGGGATGAGTGAAAAAAAAAAGAAAGGATGGGCCAGTGGGAGGAAGAGAGGAGGACGGAAAAAAGAGAGAAATGGAAAGGTGTTTTTATGGGTCTGTTCATTAGAGGTGAAATGTGGTGCTCTGGAGCACAAGGGCAGATGAGAGGGACCAGATAACTGTACCCCAGTCATTTCTTTTCCTCTCTACTCTCTCTCTTTCTCTCTGCCTCGCTTCCACCCTGTCTCTTTCTCATGCCTCTCTCTCTTTTCATAAACCCTGTTTGCTCGGTGCGTGCCTGTTTAGATGGAGTAATTGAATTGACTGTCTGAGAGATGCCATGAAAGCCCAGACGATAGCGGGCTAATTAGCGCCCGCCGTCATTGTTCCCTCTCTCCCTCCGTCCCTCCCACTCTCTCTCCTTCCCTCCTCCGGGCCTGTAAAGTGATCCTCTCCTTCCCCTCCCCAGCCCCCAAGTTAATGACATTAACATTGAGCTGATGCTCATTAGGTTTTATGGTTGTAGCTTTGGTCGTGAACGGCAGAGAAAGCCTGTGCATCTCAGAACACAAAGAGAGAGAGGAGGAGGAGGAAGGGGGGGGGGGCATAGATGAGAAGTGAGTTCACTGGATCAGTGCATCAGTGCTGCTGTTTGTGAGGAGAAGTCTTTGTTGCACAAAAGGCTGTTTAAGATTAAATGACTCGGGGAGAGGCAACACGATCGGTAGAACAAAGGCTTATACAGAGATATGCTCTCGCACACGCACGCACGCGCACACAGGAATACATTCAGACATTCACATGCATTTGTGCACACATGCACAACAACTTAGACTCACTCGCGTACACACACACTTATTGGTCACTTATTGGACACGCGCACACACACACACACACACACACACACACACACACACACACACACACACACACACACACACACACACACACACACACACACACACAAACACCAAAAGCCCTGAATGCTATTTATAACATGTCACTCACAACCCTTTGAGTGGCAGCTGCCATCAGCTGTAGCTAGCTGTCATGTAGCGGTCGCTGCAGTGATGTATAGCCGTCACTGCGGGTTGGACACACATCCCAATCCCTCCATCTGTAGACATAACAACGCACACAACATATCAACATATAATCTCTACATGAACAGTATATTCATTGGGGGAAAAAACTACAATCTGTATATAGAAGTATTTAATGCATTCTCATTTTTTAAACGTTTGAACTCAAAATATATCGTCACTGAAGCAGTGACAATTCAGTCTATATATATATCTGGAGAGAAGGATTCTAGGAATCCTCCTCTAGGAGATGAGGGGAGGTGGTGGACATGGTGAAGGAGAGAGGGTATCCCTCAGCTTCCCACTGTCTTGTCAGTGTAATGAAGTCCCCTGGTACCTCCAAACACAGTTCTCATCATTTTGTGTGACCTGCCGACCCCTGAGCTTTAAGAAAGACCTTCCTCCTTGTAGAGAAAGGTGATGTCCGCACACAGTATAATGATGTCCTGTGCTTTATTAATCAAACGACCAACGTTTCACCCAGGAAGAGCTTCATTGGGTCTGGGGCCTGGGCAAACGTTGTTGGTCCAGCACTGGTGAGGAATTGTGGGGATGTGGATATTGTCGCTATTGGGCAGAAACCTTGTAACTCCATATTTCATGTATTGTTTTATTTTTCCAGAAATTTGTGCCCTAGTTCATGCTTTGTCAGTCACGCAAAAGTAGTGAAAATAACAGATCTACAAGCTCACGACACATCGCATCGCAATGCATTGTGAGCTTGTAGATTGTAGTTTTTTTTTTTTTACATTTTGACAAAGTTCACCTGTAATGACATGCATAAATAGGGATGCCAGTTTGAAGGTGGTTAAGTCTGTCTGAGTTTTATAAATATTTTAAAGCTTGTGACTAAACAATTCCATTGGATCAGGGTGCTCGGTTGGCGCAGGGGTATAAGTCCATGTCCACCACCACGGTGTCAAGGGGAATCCGGGTGTGTCCGGCTTGACGAAGCATCTGCATACGAACACAATTGCCGGAGGAAAAGCCGGGCGGGCAGGGCAACGTTTGTTGGTACACTAGCAACTCCGGGCTGGGGTGGCACCTGTGGTGGGGTGTTGAACCGGAGTTTTAGGATGGAGGCAATATGCCCTCCTGGTAGGGACTCTCCACTGGTAGGTGACCCATTAGGGTAAAATAGTAGTGGCAATACAGAAATGTGTTGGGATGGTTAATTAGGATAACGAATAATAGAAATAATTGGCTACAAAAAATAAAACAATACAAAAAACATTGGAACCATTAGAACAAAGTTTTTTTTTTTTTACTATTTCCTGAAAAGTAACAGTTTTGAACATACAGTACCAGGTTTCAGTCCAACAGCGTCAATATTCTACCTCTTTAAAAAGGGTTAGTTTACTAACATGGCCCTAACATGGTTTCTGTTCTCTTGACTCCAGCTGTATGCTGTCGGTCTGTTAGCTGGTGTGAAAACGTTGTTTAGCTGTTGCTTCTTGAACCATCAGAGATGAGTGTGCGTGACCATGGTACTGAATCTATTTCTGTAGGCCATTGATTTCTCCTCCCTTCTCTTTAATTACGTGTGTGAAATCACAGTTTATGTGTTGCAGTAAATTAGTTTTCCCTGTCATTTGCTGTCTGTTTGGTTACTGCTGTGTGGTACTTTCTTTCCTGCCTGAAATCATGTTACAATAAGTGTTTCCTTTCTTATAGTGTTGAATGTTGCTCACCAATAACAGCTGGTTACTCGGTTGCATTAAATCTGCCGTTTTATGTCACTGAAGAGTATATTAAGCCTCTACGGGGTATGTCCAATCTATTTCTGTTTGTAGATGTTCCTCCAAGTGTGTTCACCCTTGAGATTGGCGCTCCTGTCTCCGTGTATTCATAATGTCGCAGAGAGAGAAAGCGGCCGCATGCGGAGGACGTGTATTTGTCATCTGGGTCGCGTCCTTCCTTCATTTGACTATTTTTCACCTCCAGAGACGACAGTTTTAACACATATGATTTTTCAAGCGGCCGTGACCTTGACGCAGAAACCGAGTCGCAGCGCAAGGCGGTGGCAAACAATGCCAGACTGATGGTGGCTCGGAGAGAAGGACGCGGTTAGTGAGAGAGGAGAGGCTTCTGGGTAGGAGAGATGAAGAGGGCTGCCAACCCAGCATTGTGACCAGTCCATTACAGAGCAGCCACAGACAGTAGGAGGGGAGGAGGGGGAGAGATAGTTTGATAAGTGTTGCGTCTGCGTTGGCCTTGATGGCCGCTGGCGAGGTGGGGCTGATGCCAGCGAGCGGGGCTCCGTTTCAGCCTGGATTAGATTATTTGTCCCCCTGCTGCACTCAGGGAGGAGAGAGAGAGAGAGAGAGAGAAGGGGGGTGGAGAAATCAATACTCGGGGAGCGTAGCATGACAGGGGCATCATTTCAGAATTGAAGTGGCTGTCAGGCTTTGTCATTTGGTGACTTTTGTTCGCCATTGTACTTTTAAGCCCTCATTTTTCTCTCCCTCCCTCTGCCTTTCACTCTGCCCATTGTCTGAATTCCCCCGGTGGCGTTTTATGTTGCAATTTGAAAACTCGGAGGGCAAGAGATCAAGTGCGAGGGAATCTCTTTGAAACCAATTGGTTGGACTGGTTCAGCATCTCCTTTTGTTTAGCGATGCCCCCCCCCCACCAATATCCCATCTTCCTTTTCATCTCATCTCATCCCTGTGTCTCCCACTAGACGCCCCGTTCTGTGTCTGTTCCACAAGGAATTCCTTATTTGTAGCCGTGTATTTGCATTCTCTGATACACGACAAGGACAAGCCTGATGTCTCGCCCGTCCTCTGGACGGTCTCTCCAGTGCCGTTTGTAAATGAAACCCTCCGGGAGCGCTTGTCGGGCGAACGTGAGAAATTGGAGATGTGCCGCGGAGCGATGGGCCGGCGTAGGCTGGAGTGAGACAGCGAGAGAGAGAGAGAGGGAGAGAGAGAGAGAGAGGGAGCAGTGCAGCGCTGTCGTGCCACCGATGTCAAGAGATTGCAAATCAAGCACTTTAATATCTCTCCTCAGCCTTTTGTTTCTGTCTACCCGTTCTCCGCTGGAACCCTGAGTCCCGGGGTTTTGTTGTCAGAGGTAGGCATAGAGAGGCACCACTGCCAGCCCTTGGCTCTGTCAGTCTAATTGATAAACACAGGGCTGATATGTTGTAATGAGCCTCCGTTCTCCGGGCTATTACACTGGTTAACCCTCTCAACTCACACAGGGAGAGGAGGAGGAGGAGGAGGAGGAGGAGGGAGCTCAGGCATCTTCGGCTTGACAACAACAACAGCCTTTAGTTACGGTTGATGCTAGTCATGTTTCCATCCAATTTGTCAGTGATTTTTTTTGTGTACTGTCCAAAAATACATTTTGGGTTGTGTGTGTTTATGTCAGTGGGGCTGAAGCAAATAAATGGGGAAATTGAATATGGAATATATTCATGCCAGAAGAATGTGATTACTAGAAATGACAGGGAATGAAATTTGCTTAATTTATTTGACTATGTATTCACATTCACTATTCCATAATTTCTTATCTGGAGAAAACAAAAAAACATTTAGCCTCTATTAAGGAAATTCGGGCAAAATATGCTAGTTATATTATTTTTCTCATCCAAATATGAAATATCACAAAATTATTAAGGATTTTAAGGAAACATGGCTACTGATAATGATCAAACACTGTCCCTCCACTTATAATAAATATAATTATCTCCGTTGTTGCATCATCCCAACCGTGAAGGTCCCTCCAGCGCTGTTTACTTCCCGTCTCAAGAATCAGCATGGCAACAACACAAGTGTGTATTATTAAATTGCTTTACTTTGTCTTGAAAATGACTTGAAAACTTGATACGAGCAATTAGATCCAGCTGACGTTAATAGGTTGGCTCTACATCACAGCATTCAACCGTTCTTCTTGTCTGTTGCATGTATGGTAATAATACGAGAGAGGAGGCGCTGATCTCTCTGAAACAACGGTGACAATCGTCTTGAGTGTTTAAACGGGGGCTGACGCTATTCTTCTTATTACATCACTCTCTGTTTGCTTCCTGTTTGCTTCCTGTCGGTGGGATCATCATGGTAACAACATGACCGTGTGACACTGATAGCCGTTCAGTCCACTGTTAACGACAGCTAACTGAGGCTGCTGCGCGCCATATGCTCCGGCTATGAAACAAACCTGTGTAATTTACAGTTGACTCATATGCTAAGATATGTTGCAACACCTCCTCGCCGTCCCCATCTTACATAACGCTGCGTGACATTCTCGCCATTATGCGTACCCCAAAAGTCGTAAAAACCACCTCTTACTCCACACACATCCCTAGTTATTTATTTGAGTCGTGGATGAATTGTGGGAGACACGGCTCGGTGTAATTGACTCGATTAATGCCAGCCATTATCATCCTGTCTCCAGCAGGCTGTCTCCTCTGGCGGGAGGCAGGCGCCCAATGCCGCCCGACCCTGTCAGCCAGGCCACGTAATGGAAGGTGCTGCCCATGATTACAGTGTCGCAAGTCATAAAGGTCTCACTTGCCTGCTCGTTGTACCCCTGGTGGTGGTGGTAATGGTGGTGGAGGAGGTCTGAGTAGAGAGCTAGGGTAGCAAGATGGAACGGATTCAGGTTCAAACTGAAGTTGTTCTGAATGTTATTCAGCTTGGTTGAGTTTTAGGTGGTAAATGTGTTGTAGGCTATTAGAGCAGATTTGAAACGATGTTAAAACTCAATCAAATGGCGCAACTAGATGCGGTGTGTCTGAACATATGATTTTTACTTTTGTTCATGTCAAAATACACAATCACTTCATGGCAACTCCCAGAGTGAGCTTCTAGTTGCCAATAGCAACAGGCTCTGTGTTTTTCTAGTTTTCTAGTTTTTTTTATTATAATAAAATCTGCCTTCAGTTTATTTTTTTTCTCGGACATTTAAACATACGTACGTACGTTTTCACATGGGGCCCTATATTTAATAAGGGATTGATCTGTACATCATCACTGTGAGTTGGTAAATATCCTCCGAAATAATGTTCTGACAGTGGAGATAGTGAGCACACACGACCGGAGACGAGGTTTAAGCTGTATAATGTAAGATCTGTAGTTGTAGAATTTGAAGCCCCATAGAAGCAGTCCAAAATAAGTAAACCCAAGCAGTAATCTATGACTCGAGGTCCATGGAATGACCTCCCTAATTAGCAGTGACTTGTCTTTTCCACTTTGTAGCCAAACCTCACTCCAGGTATTAGCGGCACTAGTTTCGCGTACAGCCTTCTTGGGACTGTTATTTTAAGCGGTTGAGTCTGCGAACTTGGCCTTTTTCTTCCCCGTAGCCAATGTTGGCCTAAGCTATGAGAGCAGCCCATTACAGCATGGAGGGTTTTTGGGGGGGTGTTTGGGCAGGCAGGACACACAGGTGGTGAAGTATTTGTTTATGGTTATGACTGTGAACCCAGAGCTGCTGATTAGGACTGCAGACTTGTACAGGCTGGCTTCAGATTGGAGCGGCAAGTGGAAATGGACTGACATGGGGTCTGCTGTTTAGTTTGTTTAGGGGGCTTTGAAACGCTACAGAGCTGGTCGCTATGGAAAAATGCTTGTTCATGTAATAATGCCTGAAAACTCGCCAATATCTTGTTTTTATTATTTATAGGTTTATTTTCCTCATTGTGTGTGTGTGTGTGTGTGTGTGTGTGTGTGTGTGTGTGTGTGTGTGTGTGTGTGTGTGTGTGTGCACACAGTATATGATGGGGTGTCAAAATGTATCGTGCCACAAAAGTTTGTGATATTAAACGTGATATATATCAAGACGAAAGACTATCGCAATTTAGAATGTATACTGTATATTTATTTATTTAATACATTTCTGGCTGGTGAAAGTTACAGGAGTGTACTGTATATGGTGTGCCATATGAAATCAAAGCTTACCATAAACAGTAAGCATCGTTTAGTTATCATCACTGGCTGTCTTCCAGTCTACTCAAGGGCTTTTGAGGAGAAAATAATGCAATAATAATTAGCATTTCTACGTGATCAAATAGATATTTAAGTAGTACGTTTATTTACAAGTGACTCTCTGTTATCATGGAGAAGTGCTGTACAAATAGTTTATTACATTTATTATTACTGTAAGTCAGATTCCACCACAGCAAATATAATAATTTTAAAACAAAAAAAAACACTATAAAATCGTATCGTTATCATGAGCCCAATATCGTGTATTGTATCTTGAAATTAATGTATCATGACACCCACTACTGTATATATGAGGGGTGTGTGTGTGTGTGTGTGTTTGTATATATATAAATACATAATTTATTTTAATATTTTTACTATAGTATAATGTAAAATGGAAGCATCCTTTCTTTGTACTGTATGTGTTAGCTACAGTAGTCACCCATCTTCTGTCGCTCATTGCTGCTCTCCTCTGCTTCCAGTGATGGACATTAATGAATGGACAACACACAACCGCGCAGTCGGACACTGGAGAAAACACACAGCACACGCACACTTGCTTATACAGTGTCACTTGGTTTGAGGGGAACCACATGCATACTGAAACATACTGGTTGGAGATTCACATGCACAAACTCAGCAAGATAACACTCTTTCTTCCGGTTTTAAAACATTTCTAAAACATTGGACTGCGGCAGAGCACCTCTCCCATAGCCCCATTTTTATTCGCTGGTTTCTCAGGTCACCGTGCTGGAAGGTCAAGGCCCTCTCTAATGCTCCACAAAGAGACATAGATTGATAATTAGAACCCAATAGCCTGCAGAATAGCCCCGCTAATGTGATTTATACCTATAGATTTTCTGTCAGATATGAAAAGTCATTGCTGAAATGGTTGAGGAGGGCCCATTATAAAGCACTTTACTGGTTTTTACTGGTAACTTTCGGACAGCAGGTCTGTGTCTCTGAAGTGATGGCTACTGTATGGTCATTTTTCCCAGCAGGTTGGCTTAAGGTTAATTTGATAAGGCCAGTATTATACCTCCGACGCGGCATTAAGAATTGAATTGTGAGTTTTCATTATTGATATTGTAACCTTTTATCTTGACAGGCTGCGCTTAAAACATGCAGAGGAAAACATAAATGGGCCATAACCAGCGTGATTATCATCTGCATTGCTAGCTGTGCCATGCAAAAATAAATGGCTATATGCATTGAGTTAGTTACACTGGCCTGCTCCTCCTTCAAAAGAAAACAAAAAAAGAATTTCAAAATCTTCATTGCGGAAATACAAAACCAAAGCAAGGTTTAAAATGTTAGCTTTTATTGTTATTTTTTAATGTATTTCCAATTTTTTGTCTTTTTATTTTGTCTTACATTTATTTTTTATTTTTTACCATCTCCAAGTTCAAAGGCCCTTTCTGATAACAAATTCCGACAGAGAAAAATGTCCTTCCTGTATTGTGGGTGTGGGTGTGATTTGGCTTGCTGGAGGGCATTAGTAAATACGTTGTCCAGTGTTATTAATCACTGTGACAACAGGACAAAAATGACCCTCTGCTTTTCATTTGCTTCTACTCTGGGTAGAATTTCTCCACATAGAATTCAGTTGCGTGCGTGCGTGTGTGTGTGTGTGTGTGTGTGTGTGTGTGTGCACGTGCGTGTGCGTGCATGCGTTTGGTGTTGGTGGGGGGCTGTGTTTTGTTTATATTCTTGTGTGTGTGTGCATGTGTGAATGTATGTGTTGTTTTTACCTTAAGTTTGCTCTAAACCTAATGCAATGTTTATTGAACAATTACCTTTATGTTTAGACTTTACGATAGCCTTGTTCCCAGGTATAAAATGTATAACTTAAATAAAGCTATTTTAAGTCTCCCTACTGCAC